>NW_021833251.1:70000-79239 GCF_006345805.1 Octopus sinensis
GAGAACATCTATAATTTGCATATCTCTATATATATATATATATATATTATATATATATATATATATATATATATATATATATATAATATATATTATGTTATATGTGTATATATATTACACCTATGTGATAATCCTCTATATTATTTACTTAGTCTATTGTACTTAAGATATCATTATGTCACTTATACACAATATAAATTTATCAGATTTATTACTAATTACTCATCAATTATCCTTACTTATGTGTTATCTAATAAATCAGTGATGTTTATATTAGAGTGCTCGTGCTTTAATTAAATTTCATAATTTACACAAACATACACACACATACACACACATTTATGTATTTATATATATACTTCCCTGTTATCGACTGCCAGTATTTAATTACTGAAGGATTGGTGAATATGAATAAACTCTTACACTTGTGAGACGATTTAAATTGCTCATCAGCGTATTTGTTTAATGCCAATCACTACTCTACGGAAAATGAAAGTGCCAGAACAATTATTACGGAAAATGGCTCGGATTTGACGAGCAAAAATGAGTAGAAATTAAATGTTTTGGACAAAAAATTATTTCACTGTATAATACAATAATCCAATATCATCTACTTTTCCTTTTCCTTGAGCCTATTTTCCTATTCATCGTTTCGGGGACGATAAAATGGAGTACTTGTTTATGTACTGCGGTCGATTACATCAACCATTCCTTTACCCGAGATTTTATTGGTTTAGTAGGTAAACTGGAATAGTGGAGGCGTGTGGCTTAGTGGTTTCGATTCCTGGACTTGGTGATGCGTTGTGATTTAGAATCACGTTGCTCCAGTCCACTCAGCAGGCAAAAATATGTAATCCTGCGACGGACCGGCGTCCCGTCCAGGAGGGGAATACATACGCCATTGAAACCAGGAAACTGACCCTCATGAGCCTGGCATGGATCGAGAAAGAAATATTGTTATTAACTAAATCAGAAGCAATAATTAATTACTATTGTGGTTTAACTACGAACAAGTTCTGACTGAGCAGCGTCAGCTGAGAAGGATTCCAGCTGTGGCATGCTGTCTGATTATTTTCAGACAGGATATATCAAGCTATACATTGTCATATTTCTCTTGCTCCAGGGGCCATAAGGCCGGTTACCCGGTACCCAAAGCGTAAAATTGACCGAAATCACATTACCCCTGAACGGGACGCCGGCCCGTTACTGGGGTTAAGGTCAGCAATCCTTAGGGAAGAGGGCAAGTCGATTACATCGATTCCAATGCTTGACTGACACCTTATTTTATCGAGCCCGAAGGGATGAAAAGTAAAGCTCATTTCTGCGGGATTTGAACTCAGAACACAAACAGCCGGAAGAAAGGACGCTAAGCATTTTGTCTGAGGTGCTTACGATTCTGGTACCACGTCACCGTTATCCAATATATTCATATTATTTAAGGCGGTATCGTCTAATGCAACGAAGATTTGTGTGGTATTCTTTGTGGAAAACTGTAAAGGGGCTTCCCATTCGCTTCTATTGTTTGCGTCGTTTAACCCTAGGTCAACTCCGATGGAGTAGAATTACGGTTATTGTTATTCCAGGCATGTGTAGAGAAGACAGAGCCGATTACCCAATATATTCTTTTCCTCAGACGACTTGAATGTGGTTTCGCTACTATTTCTAGTATGTAGAACCTCCCAGGGAAGCGGCTTGAAGGTATTGAAAAGTAGTAGCAATACTGAATTCAGGGACTTTGCGTTATCACTTCAAAAGTCCGATAAACCTCATCCTGCAACCCCTATAACACTGAATGGAATAGCCATCTATACACAGCTCTGTCAAAATAAAAGAATAGATAAGAAACACGCCCGAAAAAATACTCATTGTACAATCAACTCGATCCAGTCTGACCTGGGGCTAAACAACAATGAAATTTACAGCGACCAACCGAAGACACATAAAATAAAATTAAAGATCATAAATATAATATAATAACTTAATACAATTTGTTTATATATTATCTATGGTTATAAAAATGATATTATAAGATATCTCTATGCAACAATTATATCAAATATACAGATAATGTATTTATTTGGAAATATTATTTGATAATAACCCAGCTTTGATAATATTTCAGTTCACATAAAGTTCATATTATCAGGGACCTATTAATATTATTATGTATCATCACAATAAAAAATGTATAACTAATAATTTTGATTTCTCGCGATCATATTCGAAACGCACCTACTTATAAATTTCATAATATCTCTCTTTGAAACTTCCATCACTCTTTTCGCTCTTCCTCATCCAACAACACCCTGTCTGTCTGTCTATCCGTATCACTCTCTTTCTCTCTTTCTGTCTATCTTTCTCCTATTCTCTCTCATTAATTCTCTCACTCTCTCTCCATACATTTCTCTGTGTGTGGTGTAGCTATGTCTGTAAATGGATACGCACATACACGTATACATATACATATATATAAACACATATATGCATATATGCAAACATACATACATGTGTATATTTTTATCATCTAATGGTTTCATTAACTTCAGTAGGACACCGCTTTCAAAGGTTTCCAATACAAATTTTGTTACTTTGTACTTTTTTAATGAATATTTTTTCTGTTTAACCCCAAACTTACGGGTCATAATAATGCATTATCATAACCTATATTAAATTTTAGACCCATAACATAAACATCAGTAATATAGATGTCATTTGGTCACCCTATACGGTAACCGAATTGACCACACTGTTTGTGAACGTAACATAGCTCCGTTTATTGTAAACAGACTTATATAAAATGGCCTCCATTAGTGATACGAACATAACTACACACACTTCACTACGCCAGTAAAAATATGAATATACAAATACAGTGACTGTTTCAGGATCAATGCACACACAAATACACACACACACGCACACACACACACACGTATAATCAGAGATGTGCATAAATACACAGATATACATTAAGTAGCCACAAGTGTGTTTGTGAGTGCATATCTAGGTATTTTACGCATATGTGTATGTGTGAGTGTGTACGTTTGTATATGAATATGTACGTATATGCATACATACACACAAACATATATGTGCATATACATACTTATCTAAAAAGAGAGAGAGAGAGAGAGGGAGGGAGAGAGAGAGAAAGAGATATAGATAGATAGACAGATAGACAGATAGGTAGGTAGATTGGTAGATATAGTCACAGATGTATGTGTGTATATATATTTACATATATATGTATCGCAGGAGTGGCTGTGTGGTAAGTAAGTTGTTTACCAATCACATGGTTCCGGGTTCAGTCCCACTGCGCGGCACCTTGGGCAAGTGTATTCTACTATAGCCACAGGCCGATCAAAACCTTGTGAGTGGATTTGGTAGACGGAAACTGAAAAAAGCTCGTCGTATATATGTATATATATATATATATGCGTGTGTGTGTTGTGTGTCTGTGTTTGTCCCCCTAGCATTGCTTGACAACCGATGCTGGTGTGTTTATGTCCCCGTTACTTAGCGGTTCGGCAAAAGAGACCGATAGAATAAACTACTGGGCTTACAAAAAGAATAAGTCCCGGGGTCGAGTTGCTCGATTAAAGGCGGTGCTCCAGCATGGCCGCAGTCAAATGACTGAAACAAGTAAAAGAGTAAAAGAGTAAATATATATATACATATACATATTATATATATATATATATATATATTATATATATATATTATATTATATATATATATAATATATATTATATATATATATATATTATATATCTATGATATATATATATATATATATATATATATATATTAATGTGATATATGTGATATATGAAATATATGGCAAATGTAGTGATAAATCTATATATATATCATATGACTGTAAGAAATTCAAATGACAATGGAATAAACGATTTTCTCAAGAACTTTCTTTATTTTACAGCTGTTTCTGGTGTAAAATGTAGTGCTTCATAGAGAAATATTTATTTTAGATCAGTTATATAATGCATAATTTCTATAAATACGCACATAATCTACGCTTTGGCGTGAAAATTATTGTACATGTCGGAAAAAAGAACACTCCTCACAAAAAGAAAGCAGAATAACTAACTATAACACGATAGGAGTGTCTGCTCTCTGCCCTACACAGAATAATAGTATTTTCTAGCCTCTGTGTTCGTATGTGGGTGGATATATGTACATGTAATATATATATATATATATATATATATATATATACATACATATATACATATATATATATAGAGAGAGAGAGAGAGAAAGAGAGAGAGAAGAGTCAGAGGAGTACCTGTGTGGTAAGACGCTTGCTTCCCAACCACATGGTTCTCGGTTCAGCCCTACTGCGTGGCACTTTGGCCAAGTGTCTTTTACTATAGCCTTGGGCGGACCGACACCTAGTGAGTGGATTTGGTAAGCGGAAACTGAAAGCCCGTCATGTATATATATATATATATATATATATATATATATATGTATGTATGTAATTATTTGTGTGACTATGTTTGTACCCCCAGCATCGCTTGAGAACCGATGTTGGTGTGTTTACATCCCCGTAACTTAGCGATTCAACAAAGGAAACCGATAGAATAAGTATTAGTCGATTTGTTCGACTAAAAGCGGTGCTCCAGCATAGCCGCAGTGAAAGCCTTGAAAAAGTAAAAGAATAAAAAATATATATATATATATATGCACACACACACAAACACACGAACACACACACCCATATATATATAGCCATGATATTTGCATATATTTATGCTACATAGGCATGTATTTAGCATATTACAGATATATACATGTATATACATATATATATATATACATATATATATATGTGTGTGTGTCTGTGTGTGTGTGTGTGTGTGTGTGTGTGTGTGTGTGTGTGGTGTGTGTGTCTGTATTTATTTATATACACGAGTTTGCTCTACATGTTTTATTGTGTAGACAATATATTATGCACATGAATGAGTAACGCATTTAAACACTCTATTTATTTGGGCGTCATTTGAAATCGGCCTTGTCTAATCAGTTGAATCCGTGATATGCATCTGCGTTGATTGATCGTAACTACAATACATGTAGAAAAGTAGCAATGATATATTCAAATACACTATTCAGTCAGCTAAGTTACTATTGTTCAGAGACACGATGTTTAAAATTTAAAAGGATTAATGGAGGCTATGATTTAAACTGTCAGCAGAGATCGGTAAATTTCGTGGCTACAGTTTGAAGTAGATGAAGTTGAAACAAGCTGCAGTTGCGAATAACAATTTCGAGGATTATCAGTGGTATAATATTCTTCCTCTTTGATTCCAGACGGATATACTTACGGAATAATACGGATTTGAGGCATGAATGCCTGGCCCAAATTGGTAGTGGCAAAATACACGCATGTGTAGCATAAGTATATGCAAATATCATATTAATATATATGCATGGAATGTGCATGCCTATGTAAATATGTATATATATATATATGTGTGTGTATATATAGCCCAATAGAATGGGAGAAAGTGCTAATGATCTAAATGATATGATATATAAACAATGTAATATATAAATAAATATCTGTAAATATAAACCATCCGATCTTCTGATTACCTCATTTCTTCTCATATATATATATATATATATATATATATATGCATGTATGTATGCATGTATGTTCTATGTTTGGAATGACCAATTTCAATTTCTATAGGGTTTTACTCATAACGTATTGGAATATCATATGCTACCATTCTGCCTAAAACATAGATCTACAAATGCAATATCCCTACATATCTCACATCTATCTTCTTTTATTTCCTTCACCTCACTGTCTATTCTATATCTTATCTAACGTAAGTATTTCTTAACCATCCTTTCACACCGTCTCCGATGAAGGGATATAAAAAAATTACCGGAAACAGCTGTAAGACCTTCTATCTATGCATGTTCTAAAATCTACATAGCCTTGTTTTTTTTTATCTCATTGCGAAATAATATATTTATATATATATGGGTATATATATATTATTATATATATATATATATTATAATATACATATATATATATATATATATATTATATATTATTATATATATATATATGTATATATATTATATATATATACATACATACATACCATACATACATATACATATGTAGGTTTTGTTTTGAATCACATATTGCTAATTTCGTGATGATCTTTTTTTCTTTTTGCCAAATAAACACACGCACTATATACTTGTTCTTTACTTCGGCTTTATTTCTGTTATTATTCTGTGTGCGTCGTCTGAAATCCTTCAGAACACATCCTGTGACCTCTCTAGCAACTCTCCATCCCGCATTTCACATTTCTCCTCCTGTTTAAGAACAATAATAAAGCTGAAGTCAAAACGAATATACAGTGCGAGTGGTTATTTAGCAAAAAAATAGAATATTCATTCCGAAATATAATAATATTAATAATAATAATAATAATAATAATAATAATAATAATAATAATAATAATAATAATAATAATAATCACATATTAATAATAATAATAATAATAATGATGATGATGATGATGATGATAATAATAATAATAATAATAATAATAATAATAATAATAATAATAATAATAATAATAATAATAATAATAATAGTAATAATAATAACTGAGCAAATATAAAGATCTTGAAATAGAAATCAGCAAAATGTGGAACCTGAAGACTAAAACAATACCTGTTGTCATAGGTGCCCTGGGAATGATAGCAAAAGGGGCTGATCGCTACCTAACTCAGATTCCAGGAAACCCCCAAATGGCAGAAATTCAAAAGATAATGCTCATGGGATCTGCTCATATCCTACGCAAAATACTTTCTACGTAATCTCAAGTTTCAAAACATAATTTTCGTTTATTTTTTTTTTAGGCATTCACTAGTACAACACTAAATACAAAACAAAATATATGGCACACTAACAACAATACGGACTTGTCTCTTGAGGTCTCTGGGTGAGACTTGGAGCCAACTTGTACAAATATAAAGCAAAAGTCAAACATAGAATAATAATAATAATAATAATAATAATAATAATAATAATGATATAAATAATAATAATAATAATAATAATAATAATGATAATAGTAATAATAATAATAATAATATACATTGTTTTGTCTTGGTATAAAAGATGGGCTACAGCAAATATTCTGCTCACTACCACAGATTTGCTTGTCAGTTGTTTGACCTTAACCAGTTGAGCATGTCCCTTAGTGGCTGACGATATGTGCATCTCTGATCACGAGCAGAAGTTAGTTGGGTGGGGGAGCATCATAGCCATGTGTTGAGAGGATTCTTTGAGGTTTGAATAATTCACCTCTGGACACATGGGTGTTTCGTTCAACGTCCTTAAACCAACCCTATTCAGGGACCATTTGAGCAGGATGGGTTACTCGATCTGAGAAGAAAATTCTAACTGGGCTCCACCTGCAAGGTCATGTGTTGTTTATCTTGATATGAGATCACCATATCGCGCACATATGGTTGTGATGCATGTGCCTGGTGTACCCTTATCAGACGGGTATTCATGAGGGTATACTGGGCTTCGTATATTTTACCCCAGTGTCACTTTGATGGCATGCTCTGCTCGCTCACTCAATAATAATAATAATAATAATAATAATAATAATAATAACAACATTAATAATAATAATACTAATAATATATATATATATATATATATATATAGAGAGAGAGAGAGAGAGAGAGAGAAAGAGAGAGAGAGAGAAGGTTATGAGAGGTAATGAAGTCAGTAAGCCCCAAAGGTATTAGGTAATGCTGAGAAAGTGCTATGGATAGTCCATACTTAAGCTCCAGCTTCGGTGATAATGCGAATAAGGTGTCCAACGTAAGTCATATATCAGCGAGTGTATATATAATTTTTTTCCAGAATGAGATAAAAAAAACCAAGGCTGTGAAGATTTTAGAACATTTATAAATAGAAGGTCTTACAGCTGTTTCCAGGATATTTGTTATATCCCTTCATCGGAGACGGTGTGAGGAAATAGTGAAGCAATTGTTAATTTAGATAGGATTCGAAATAGAGAGTGAAGTGGAGGAATGAAAATAGACGTGAGATATGCAGGAATATTGCATTTGTAGATTCAATATTTAGGCACAATGGTGTATATATAAGATTCTAATACCTTGTGAGTAAAATCCAATAGTATTTAAAATTGGTAATTCTAAGTATAGAGTTTGTACACAGTGCTATTGAATCAAGGGTTTTATTTAAAGTGACCTAAAGGTAGGGAATGTATTTGTAAGGTCAAATCAAAAACAGGGAGAGAGGTAAAAAGAAAAAGAAAGAAAAAAGAAAAACAAGTAGAGTAATAATAAGGGAAAGTGTACCAGTAAATGGTCAGTCAAGATAAGTTGAAGTAGGAATGGTGAGATGAGGGTGATAGAGAGAGAAAGGTATTAGAATGTAAAAGATAGAGAGAGGTATAAAAAGCAAAGGAGTGTCAGTTATGTAGTGATAGAGTTTAAGTGATGGGGCAGAGAGCGGGGTAGACGTATGGAAAGAAGAATTTAGGAATATAGATTAGGTTGTTGGATGGGTCAATGCCTAGTAGTAGAAGAAAATATAAATGTGAAGATGTATACATATGTATATATTAGACGTTATATATATTTATACAGATGTTTATACATATCAATATCTTCATATGCAACTCATACTTACCCCGCTCTATATATATGTATATATATTTATTTATTTATATTTAATTAATTTCATTTCTATGTATTAGTTTACGTTTTCACTGTTTGATTTGCTTAAAAGCGGTTTTATCTCTAATTTAATATTTATATGTATATGTATATATACATATATATGTATATATAAGATATATTATTTTATATTAATATGTATAGTATATATATATATATATATATATATATATAATATATAATATAATTTATGGTATGTATGTATGTGTGGTGTGTGTGTGTGTGTGTTATAGATAGATATCTTCCTTTATTAGCTACGTAGGGCCGAACACTTTGTAGAACTTTTCGAAAGAAAGAAGAAAAAAAGCGATCAAAGGGGATCGAAAGCGTTTAGGACATGTAAACAGCAAAATAAGGCTGGTAAATAGATGACGTTTATCTGTGGAAAGAAAAGCCAGCGGCAAAGGCCACGGTAACCTCAGGTAGGGAAAGAAACACATGAGAGCCAAGCTCTCTCT
>NW_021833252.1:5000-7500 GCF_006345805.1 Octopus sinensis
ATTTTGCTCTGCAGAAACCCCATAACCGTTGAAAGTATAATAATAATAAAAAAAAACCCTGCTGTATTTTTAGAATTAATTTCGAAACCGCACAAAGCAATAAAGTTGTAACAAAGCCCGTTTGATAAAGGTTTCAGGCGTGGCATGCAGACCTTCAGATAACTTGTTTGACATTGGGTTCTTTTTCTTCTCTTCCGTTTTACGCATCCTGTGGAGGCGCAATGGCCCAGTGGTTAGGGCAGCGGACTCGCGGTCGTAGGATCGCGGTTTCGATTCCCAGACCGGGCGTTGTGAGTGTTTATTGAGCGAAAACACCTAAATCTCCACGAGGCTCCGGCAGGGGATGGTGGTGATCCCTGCTGTACTCTTTCACCACAACTTTCTCCCACTCTTATTTCCTGTTTCTGTTGTACCTGTATTTCAAAGGGCCGGCCTTGTCACTCTCTGTGTCACGCTGAATATCCCCGAGAACTACGGTAAGGGTACACGTGTCTGTGGAGTGCTCAGCCACTTACACGTTAATTTCACCGGCAGGGGGTGGTGATCCCTGCTGTACTCTTTCACCACAACTTTCTCCCACTCTATTTCCCTGTTTCTGTTGTACCTGTATTTCAAAGGGCCGGCCTTGTCACTCTCTGTGTCACGCTGAATATCCCCGAGAACTACGGTAAGGGTACACGTGTCTGTGGAGTGCTCAGCCACTTACACGTTAATTTCACCGGCAGGGGGTGGTGATCCCTGCTGTACTCTTTCACCACAACTTTCTCCCACTCTTATTTCCTGTTTCTGTTGTACCTGTATTTCAAAGGGCCGGCCTTGTCACTCTCTGTGTCACGCTGAATATCCCCGAGAACTACGGTAAGGGTACACGTGTCTGTGGAGTGCTCAGCCACTTACACGTTAATTTCACCGGCAGGGGGTGGTGATCCCTGCTGTACTCTTTCACCACAACTTTCTCCCACTCTTATTTTGTTTCTGTTGTACCTGTATTTCAAAAGGCCGGCCTTGTCACTCTCTGTGTCACGCTGAATATCCCCGAGAACTACGGTAAGGGTACACGTGTCTGTGGAGTGCTCAGCCACTTACACGTTAATTTCACCGGCAGGGGGTGGTGATCCCTGCGTACTCTTTCACTACAACTTTCTCCCACTCTTATTTCCTGTTTCTGTTGTACCTGTATTTCAAAAGGCCGGCCTTGTCACTCTCTGTGTCACGCTGAATATCCCCGAGAACTACGGTAAGGGTACACGTGTCTGTGGAGTGCTCAGCCACTTACACGTTAATTTCACCGGCAGGGGGTGGTGATCCCTGCTGTACTCTTTCACCACAACTTTCTCCCACTCTTATTTCCTGTTTCTGTTGTACCTGTATTTCAAAGGGCCGGCCTTGTCACTCTCTGTGTCACGCTGAATATCCCCGAGAACTACGGTAAGGGTACACGTGTCTGTGGAGTGCTCAGCCACTTACACATTAATTTCACCGGCAGGGGGTGGTGATCCCTGCTGTACTCTTTCACCACAACTTTCTCCCACTCTTATTTCCTGTTTCTGTTGTACCTGTATTTCAAAAGGCCGGCCTTGTCACCTCTGTGTCATGCTGAATATCCCCGAGAACTACGGTAAGGGTACACGTGTCTGTGGAGTGCTCAGCCACTTACACATTTTTCACCGGCAGGGGGTGGTGATCCTGCTGTACTCTTTCACCACAACTTTCTCCCACTCTTATTTCCTGTTTCTGTTGTACCTGTATTTCAAAAGGCCGGCCTTGTCACTCTCTGTTCACGCTGAATATCCCCGAGAACTAGGGTAAGGGTACACGTGTCTGTGGAGTGCTCAGCCACTTACACGTTAATTTCACCGGCGGGGGGTGGTGATCCCGCTGTACTCTTTCACCACAACTTTCTCCCACTCTTATTTCCTGTTTCTGTTGTACCTGTATTTCAAAGGGCCGGCCTTGTCACTCTCTGTGTCACGCTGAATATCCCCGAGAACTACGGTAAGGGTACACGTGTCTGTGGAGTGCTCAGCCACTTACACGTTAATTTCACGAGCAGGCTGTTCCGTTGATCGGATCAACCGGAACCCTCGTCGTCGTAACCGACGGAGTGCTTCCTCCCTTTACGCATCCAGTGTACAAATCCGCATTGCGTATTCAAATTTGTTTTTCCGGTTCGCACTCAAAACTGCTTACAGATCACAACCATCTCACGAATCTGCGTTTGCCGAGGCGGGCGTCGCGCTGCGATAGTTGTGACAGAAATTAAAATGTTTCAGGTATTGTAGAAATATAAACAATTTATTGCAGATAAATTTAAACACCAAAATTTAATATATCCCCCCGCCACACACACACACGAGGGCCATATGGAGCTTGACTGAGAACCTCAGATATAGCGAGGAGAGTGATGCTGATGACGATGGTAAGCAGAATCGTTAGCACGCCGGGCGAAATGCTTAGCGGTATTTCGTCTGCCGTTACGTTGTGAGTTCAAATTCCGCCG
>NW_021833252.1:10000-30000 GCF_006345805.1 Octopus sinensis
TATATATATATATATAATCTGTACAGACATATACGTATGTATATACGTATATATGTATATGTTTGTATCATATGCGCGCACGCGCCCCCGTAGACACACACACACACACAAATATACGTTAATTAATGAGCGAAAGAGGAAATATGTGTCTGATGTGTGTGTCTGTGTGTGTGTATGAGAGAGAGAGAAAGTGAGGGAGTGAGTGAAAGGCAGAGGAGGCAAGAGGAAAAACGATTTAGCTGTAAATGAGAGAGAGAAGGGATTAGGATCTTTTTGCTTTTCCATGCAACGTGATTCGAGTTTCAAGACTTCCAATTGGCCATCGTCTGTTTTTGTGAAAACGCATTCACGTGGTAGGTTGATAGATATACGTATGCCGAGAGAGAGAGAGAGAGAGAGAGAGGAGAGAGAGAGAGAGAGAGAGAGAGAGCTTACGAGACAGACAAACAGGGAAAGATATAGGTTTATAGGTAGACAGACAGATATAGATAGATAGATAGATAGATAGATAGATAGATAGACAGACAATAGATAGATAGATAGATAGATAGATAGATAGATAGATAGATAAATAGATAGATAGACTGGTAAATAGAAAGGTAGATAGATATATATATATATATATATATATATATATATATAGATAGATAGATAGATAGACAAATAGACTGGTAGATAAATAGATAGATAGACAGATAGATAGATCGATAGATAGATAGATAGATCGATCGATAGATATAGATAGATAGATATAGATAGATAGATGGATAGATAGATAGATAGAGAGACAGACAGATAGACACATAGATAGATAGATAGATAGATAGAGAAAGAGAGATAGAGGTGGAGGGCAAGAGGAAAAACGATTTAGCTGTAAATGAGAGATGAAGGGATTAGGATCTTTTTGCTTTTCCATGCAACGTGATTCGAGTTTCAAGACTTCCAATTGGCCATCGTGTGTTTTTGTGAAAACGCATTCACGTGGTAGGTTGATAGGTAAATAGACTGATGGAAAGAAAGACAGACAGATAGATAGATCGATAGATAGATATGTTTCTTTATTAGCCACACAGGGCTGCACACAGATAGAACAAATTACAAGGTAGAGCTTTTCTTTTGAAGGTTTAAAAAAAAAAAAAAAGGAAGGGGGAGTTTCGATCAAAAGGGATCGTAAAAGGAGAGAAAGAGGACAAAAAAGGGGGGTTAAAAAAAAAGGGGGAGAGGAAAAAAAAAAAATGATCAATAGGGATCGTTATCACAGAAATGTCAATATGAAGTGTAAAGGGGAGGACAGGTGGGGTTTACCCGTGGAAAGAAAAGCCTACGGAAAAGACCACGGTAACCTCGGTCAATGAAGTCACATTTTATATTTCTTTTTTTTTTTTTTTTTGCAAATAAGCAACTCTCTGTTTTCAATTTCTGGGTTCATAGGATTATGCTCAAGGTGGCTTCGTCATTCATACGTGCCATTCTTGCTACATTCATCCATCTTTTTTTAAAACATTCGCTAGACAAACCTTGCCTCTCTACTCTCACTTTCCTTTTCAAGTGGTACTTGAAGAAGTTGATGAGAGATTGACCAGAGAGGAAAGTGTTTGTCTCCAATCCTTTCAGACGCGTCCACCAGATACATTCTTTCGCCATAGCCACAAGGATGATGAAAATAGCTCTTCCTTCCCGTTTGAAGGAAGGAGGCGCGACAATATTGACGATAGACTCAGCTGATAAACCGACTCGTCCCACACGTGACAGCAGTTGTTCGACATAAGCCCACAGGTCGGAAATTGTTGGACACTGAACGAGTGCGTGCAGAACGGTTTCGTCGCTCTGACCGCATCTCGGGCAGGTCGGCCCCGTGTTTCTCGAGCCGTGTCTGTAGAGCTTATCTCGAACGGGTAGCGCTTCTCGGTAGCACTGCCAGGCCAGGGATCTCTGGAAGTTGTCCATGGGCCCTGGCCCGAAAGTCGTCCTGAACAGGCGGGTCAGTTACTCCTCGTCGACGTCCAGGTTCGCCCCGAGCTCGTCGTCGTACCTCCCCTCCACTAAACCCCTATAGAATGCTTTGGTTGTGTTGAAGTCACTTAAGGTCGACCCAGGACGGCAGAGTTGCTTGAGAGCAACGCGACACTCGCGGTGCCATTCGCCCTTCCTCGGCCTCTTTTTGATCCACGACTGCAGTTCGGTCATGGAGACGAGCTGCGGGAAAGCGTGCCTCACAAACGGCGACCACACCTGTTCACCGTCGTCTACATAGAGCCAGAGATGTCGCAGTCTCAGCGCGTGTCTGCGCATCATCAACCACGGCATGCCCAGCCCTCCTTTTAACGGGTGTTGACAGCAAATGGATCGCCTGACCATCGGGACGCATCCTTTCCACAAGAAGCGAAAGAGGATGCGTTGTAGTTTGGTGATGGTAGGGTCGGGACAAGGTACGACGGTCAGGCGGTAGTAGATGACGGACGCGATGTACGTGTTCGCCACCTCCGCTCGACCTTTTAGGGACAGTTTCCTCTCGGCCCATTGCTGGGCGAGAGTGACCACCCTACTCGTTATCTCGTTCCATTTCTTCTCCACTTGGAGGTCCGGACCAAACCAGACCCCGAGCAACTCAACCGGGCCGTCGGTCCAGCGTCCCACGACGGAGGCGCTGGTGGACGGCATGGGCTTGCTTCTCCGGGTGCCTAGTCGCAAGCCCACTGACTTTTCCCGGTTGATTTTCGCTCCTGTCACCGCTTCGTAGTTTTTCAGTGTCTCGCCGACCAGCTCGATGTGCTCGTGGCTAGACACTATGACGGTGACGTCGTCCGCGTATGCAGACACGCTCGTCCCGCATCCCAATTCTCGCGGGATGCCCCTTAGAGTCGCCAGCTTCCGCAGTAGTGGCTCAAGAGTCAATACGTATAGAAGCGCCGAGAGGGGGCATCCCTGACGGATCGAACGTGCAATGTCAAAATGTCTCGATAGATGTCCATTTACGCGAATTACCGAACGGATGCCTCTGTACAAGGCAGCTATCCAGCCGCGGAAGACGGGACCGAAACCAGCCGCTCTCAGGACCGCCTCCAAGTATCGATGGTCTACCCTATCAAAGGCTTTCGATTGATCCAAGTTGATCAGGGCCCCACCCATGCCAGGTTCGTTAACTACCCTGTCTATGATGTAGCGCATCAGATGGAGGTTGTCATGGATGGTTCGGCCTGGCACGGCGCATGTTTGCGCCTTGTCGACCAGTTTCTCGATGACAAGCGCCAACCTCTTGGCTAGCACCTTGGCCAAAATTTTCAAGTCTGCATTAAGCAGAGTGATGGGCCTAAAATTATCTATTACATTTCCCTTGTTTAGATCTTTCTTCAGCAGTGTTACGGCTCCTCGGCTCACAAAACCAGGAATGCTCCCGTTTTGCTGCCAGTTGCAGTACACCGCCGCCAAGAGATCTCCAAACAAGTCTGGCATACAATTGTAAAGCTCGTAGGGTAGACCATCCAAACCCGGTGATTTGTCCCTCGAGCATTCTGCCATCGCTTCCCGCACTTCCGCCGCCGTGATGGCACCTTCGCAGCACCCTGCCTTTCTTGTCGAGAGTCGTGGTAGGCTATGTAGGTAGGCACTGAAGTTCACCCTACGTTCTTGCCCTCCACTCGTTCCGAACAGTCGGGCAAAATGCTGCTGAAAGGCCTCACACATTTTACTTGGCTCGAGCAATTCGCGCCCCTGTTCATCTACCAGTGACCGAATGGTGGCTTTGTTGCCCTGTTGCGCCTCTGCCACCCGGGCCTCTCTCGCGGCTCCAACACCTTCGTTCCTTAGAGCACGCATCCTAGCTCTGACAGCACATCCTTCGTGTTTGGCGTTGAAGTGTTGGTCGAGGGCCAACCTCGCCGCCAAAACGTCGGATGCGATGCCGCTTCTAATTGCCTCTTCTAGCTTCTTAACTAGCTCACCCTCTACTCTATTTCTATCTATGGCTAGTGCTTTGCTGTACCTAATCGCTTCTGCTTTTACTGCTCTCTTGAGGGCAGATAGATTGATAGGTAGATAGATAGATAGATCGATAGATAGATAGATAGCCAGAGAGATAGACAGATAGAGATAGACAGATAGATAGATAGATAGATGGATAGATAGAGATAGATAGATAGATGGATAGATAGAGATAGATAGATAGATAGATAGATAAAGATAAGTTTCTTTATTGGCCACACAGGGATGCACACAGATGGGACAAATTACAAGGTAGAGCTTTTCTTTTGGGGGATGAAAAAAAAAGTGGTAGGTTTTCGATCAAAAGGGATCGTAAAAGGGAAAAAGGAAAAAAAGGAAAAGTAACAAAAGAAAAGAAAAAAGAAAAAGAAGAAAAAAGAGGAAAAAAGGGGAAGAGAAAAAAAACGATCAATAGGGATCGTGTATCACAGTGTCATGATGTACGGTGTAAAAGGGGAAGCAGATAAGGTTTATCCGTGGGAAGAAAAGCCTACGAAAAAGACCACGGTAACTTCGGTCAATATTGTTATATGTTCCCACATTTGTTTGCAAGTGGGTAACCCTCTGTTTCCAATTTCTGGGTTCATAGGATTATGCTCAAGGTGGCTTCGTCATTCATACGTGCCATCCTTGCTACATTCACCCATCTTTTTTTAAAACATTCGCTAGACAAAACTTGCCTCTCTACTCTCACTTTCCTTTTCAAGTGGTACTTGAAGAAGTTGATGAGAGGTTGACCAGAGAGGAAAATGTTTGTCTCCAATCCTTTCAGACGCGTCCACCAGATACATTCTTTCGCCATAGCCACAAGGATGATGAAAATAGCGGAGAAGAACTGGAACGAGATAACGAGTAGGGTGGTCACTCTCACCCGGCAATGAGCTGAGAGGAAACTGTTCCAAAAGGTCGGGTGGAGGTGGCGAACACGTACATCACGTCCGTCATCTACTACCGCCTGACCGTCGTGCCTTGTCCCGACCCTACCATCATCAAACTAGAACGCATTATCTTTCGTTTCTTGTGGAAAGGATGCGTCCCGATGGTCAGGCGATCCGTTTGCTGTCAACACCCGTTAAAAGGAGGACTGGGCATGCCGTGGTTGATGATGCGCAGACACGCGCTGAGACTGCGACATCTCAAGCTCTTCGTAGACGACGGTGAACAGGTGTGGTCGCCGTTTGTGAGGCGCGCATTCCCGCAACTCGTCTCCATGCCCGAACTGCAGTCGTGGATCAAAAAGAGGCCGAGGAAGGGCGATGGCACCGCGAGTGTCGCGTTGCTCTCAAGCAACTCTGCCGTCCCGGGTCGACCTTGAGTGACTCCATTATAACCCAAGCATTCTATAGGGGATTAGTGGAGGGGAGGTACGACGACGAGCTCGGGGCGAACCTGGACGTCGACGAGGAATACCTGACCCGCCTGTTCGGGACGACTTTCGGGCCAGGGCCCATGGACAACTTCCAGAGATCCCTGGCCTGGCAGTGCTACCGAGAAGTGCTACCCGTTCGGGATAAGCTCTACAGACACGGCTCGAGAAACACGGGGCCGACCTGCCTGAGATGCAGTCAGAGCGACGAAACCGTTCTGCACGCACTCGTGCAGTGTCCAACAATTTCCGACCTGTGGGCTTATGTCGAACAACTGCTGTCACAGATAGATAGATAGATAGATAGATAGATCGATAGATATATGTTTCTTTATTAGCCACACAGGGCTGCACACAGACAGGACAAATTATAAGGTAGAGCTTTTCTTTTGGGGGTAAAAAAAAGGGGGTTTGGTTTTCGATCAAAAGGGATCGTAAAAGGAAAGAAAGAGGACAAAAAGGGGAGGGGATAAATAAAAAAAAGGGGGGGAAGGAAAAGAAAAAAAATTGATCAATAGGGATCGTTATCACAGAAATGTCAATATGAAGTGTAAAGGGGAGGACAGGTGAGGTTTACACGTGGAAAGAAAAGCCTACGGAAAAGACCACGGTAACCTCGGTCAATGAAGTCACATGTTATATTTCTTTTTTTTTTTTTTTTTGCAAATAGGCAACTCTCTGTATTAATTTTTACGGTTCATAGAATCATAGTCAAAGTGGCTTCATCATTCATAGGTAGATAGATAGATATATAGAAAGACGAATAGCCGTTACCACTACCACAACAATCAGCATAACGGCCACCACTACAACCACCAGAATCACCACCGCAACAACAACAACCACCACAACCATCACAAGCATCACCACCACCACTACCACCACCACCACCACCATAACACCGTCGCCACCATTATAACCACCAACACCTGTACCCTGTACGGTAGGGAGTGATGCCCGACTCCTTCCACCCAATGAGTCTCATTTGGAACAATGGCTGGGGGTGAGTGACTCTCAAACGAACTAGGGTTTCCTGTTACGGGTCTGATTCATTGATCACAGATGGATTGATTGGTTCATGGATAGATAGAAAGATGAATATCTAGACATAGATATCTAAGAAAAAAATAGTGATTGATGGATGGATCGATGGCTGGATCGATGGTTACATACATACATACATACTGAGATGCATCAATGGGGAGCTAGATGTGAAATAATACATAACTAGTCAGATAGATGCACAAATATCTAGCTAGATATATTGACATAGGAAAATAGTTACATATCTATCTATCTATCTATCTATCTATCTATCTATCTATCTATCTATCTATCTATCTATCTATCTATCTATCTATCTATCTATCTATCTATCTAATACATCCAATCAAAAACAAACATAACAGAAGATGACATAAAAACAAACAATCACCCATACACAACACCACCAGACCACATCAAATATTACACATCTCCAAAAGTCTGCACCACACATCAAAGGCATTTCCCCCAGTGCGGTTGGTAAATGCCAAAAATATCTCACAAGAAACTGTACTGGGATCTTCTCGAGGACAAACCAACGGAGGGAAAGCAAAAACTTTCGAGCAGTAAGTAACCCTCTGTATTCTAATTCATTAGAACTATGATCAAGATTGGTTGTGTAAATGCGCGTGGCTTGGGTCCCCTTGGAAACAAGGGTACCTCTTAAATGACATTAAGTCACATAAGTTAGAAATCATAGCCATAAGCGAGACCAGACTCCACAATCTGCGGGCCCTAAAGACCATGTTTGGCGGACAGTTCAACATTTATTTTTCCCCCTGTCTGCCGAGAATGGGCGGTAGGGGCACCGCGGTACTTTTTCACAAGAGTCTGGATCTCAATGTAAGGACAATATTCGTAGACCCGGAGGGTAGTAGATGGTCGTCCTGGATGTCGACGGCAGCAATGGGTGCGCTTTTCGACTCGTATCAGTTTACGCACCGCCCTTAACAGGTCGGGCGGATTTCTTTCAACGTCTAGAAGTTTTCTTGGGAACGTCTCGTCCTTTACTCTTAGTGGGGGATTGGAATGCTACCTTGGACACGCATGTAGACTACGTGGGTAAAGATAGGAATAGACGGGGATGCAAATGCCTCAGAGACCTGCTCAGACGCTTTCAACTGTCTGACAGGTTCCGACTAGACCACCCGAATGCGCCAACGTGGACATGGAGCAACCGCATCGGGTCGTCGAGATCGTATCGAGATAGGATACTGTGTAGGACAGTAGATAGAGATAGCATAGGATGTCCACAATTCCACATAGTCAGCTACACGGATCACAAACTTGTGACATGTACGCTAGACTTAGGTAAGACACTTAGGCAGGGTCCCGGATACTGGAACTAAACGCGTCTTTCCCATCGAGACAAGTTTTCAGAGACCGGATTAGCACACTAGTAAAGAGGGCTTTGACGGGAGCCATCATCAACAACAAATGGTGGTTGCCCTCAAGAGAGCAGAAGCAGAAGCAGAAGCGATTAGGTACAGCAAGCACTAGCCATATATAGAAATAGAGTAGAGGGTGAGCTAGTTAAGAAGCTAGAAGAGGCAATTAGAAGCGGCATCGCATCCGACGTTTTGGCGGCGAGGTTGGCCCTCGACCAACACTTCAACGCCAAACACGAAGGATGTGCTGTCAGAGCTAGGATGCGTGCTCTAAGGAACGAAGGTGTTGGAGCCGCGAGAGAGGCCCGGGTGGCAGAGGCGCAACAGGGCAACAAGCCACCATTCGGTCACTGGTAGATGAACAGGGGCGCGAATTGCTCGAGCCAAGTAAAATGTGTGAGGCCTTTCAGCAGCATTTTGCCCGACTGTTCGGAACGAGTGGAGGGCAAGAACGTAGGGTGGACTTCAGTGCCTACCTACATAGCCTACCACGACTCTCGACAAGAAAGGCAGGGTGCTGCGAAGGTGCCATCACGGCGGCGGAAGTGCGGGAAGCGATGGCAGAATGCTCGAGGGACAAATCACCGGGTTTGGATGGTCTACCCTACGAGCTTTACAATTGTATGCCAGACTTGTGTAGAGATCTCTTGGCGGCGGTGTACTGCAACTGGCAGCAAAACGGGAGCATTCCTGGTTTTGTGAGCCGAGGAGCCGTAAGATCTAAACAAGGGAAATGTAATAGATAACTTTAGGCCCATCACTCTGCCTAATGCAGACTTGAAAATTTTGGCCAAGGTGCTAGCCAAGAGGTTGGCGCTTGTCATCGAGAAACTGGTCGACAAGCGCAAACATGCGCCGTGCCAGGCCGGACCATCCATGACAACCTCCATCTGATGCGCTACATCATAGACAGGGTAGTTAACGAACCTGGCATGGGTGGGGCCCTGATCAACTTGGATCAATCGAAAGCCTTTGATAGGGTGGACCATCGATACTTGGAGGCGGTCCTGAGAGCGGCTGGTTTCGGGCCCGTCTTCCGCGGCTGGATAGCTGCCTTGTACAGAGGCATCCGTTCGGTAATTCGCGTAAATGGACATCTATCGAGACCTTTCGACATTGCACGTTCGGTCCGTCAGGGATGCCCCCTCTCGGCGCTTCTATACGTATTGACTCTTGAGCCACTACTGCGGAAGCTGGCGACTCTAAGGGGCATCCCGCGAGAATTGGGATGCGGGACGAGCGTGTCTGCATACGCGGACGACGTCACCGTCATAGTGTCTAGCCACGAGCACATCGAGCTGGTCGGCGAGACACTGAAAAACTACGAAGCGGTGACAGGAGCGAAAATCAACCGGGAAAAGTCAGTGGGCTTGCGACTAGGCACCCGGAGAAGCAAGCCCATGCCGTCCACCAGCGCCTCCGTCGTGGGACGCTGGACCGACGGCCCGGTTGAGTTGCTCGGGGTCTGGTTTGATCCGGACCTCCAAGTGGAGAAGAACTGGAACGAGATAACGAGTAGGGTGGTCACTCTCGCCCGGCAATGGGCCGAGAGGAAACTGTCCCTAAAAGGTCGAGCGGAGGTGGCGAACACGTACATCGCGTCCGTCATCTACTACCGCCTGACCGTCGTACCTTGTCCCGACCCTACCATCACCAAACTACAACGCATCTTCTTCGCTTCTTGTGGAAAGGATGCGTCCCGATGGTCAGGCGATCCATTTGCTGTCAACACCCGTTAAAAGGAGGGCTGGGCATGCCGTGGTTGATGATGCGCAGACACGCGCTGAGACTGCGACATCTCTGGCTCTATGTAGACGACGGTGAACAGGTGTGGTCGCCGTTGTGAGGCACGCTTTCCCGCAGCTCGTCTCCATGACCGAACTGCAGTCGTGGATCAAAAAGAGGCCGAGGAAGGGCGAATGGCACCGCGAGTGTCGCGTTGCTCTCAAGCAACTCTGCCGTCCTGGGTCGACCTTAAGTGACTTCAAAACAACCAAAGCATTCTATAGGGGTTTAGTGGAGGGGAGGTACGACGACGAGCTCGGGGCGAACCTGAACGTCGACGAGAGTACCTGACCCGCCTGTTCGGGACGACTTTCGGGCCAGGGCCCATGGACAACTTCCAGACATCCCTGGCCTGGCAGTGCTACCGAGAAGCGCTACCCGTTCGGGATAAGCTCTACAGACACGGCTCGAGAAACACGGGGCCGACCTGCCCGTGATGCGGTCAGAGCGACGAAACCGTTCTGCACGCACTCGTTCAGTGGTCCACAATTCCGACCTGTGGGCTTATGTCGAACAACTGCTGTCACGTGTGGGACGAGTCGGTTTATCAGCTGTGTCTATCGTCAATATTGTCACGCCTCCTTCCTTCAAACGGGAAGGAAGAGCTATTTTCATCATCCTTGTGGCTATGGCGAAAGAATGTATCTGGTGGACGCGTCTGAAAGGATTGGAGACAAACACTTTCCTCTCTGGTCAATCTCTCATCAACTTCTTCAAGTACCACTTGAAAAGGAAAGTGAGAGTAGAGAGGCAAGGTTGTCTAGCGAATGTTTTAAAAAAAGATGGGTGAATGTAGCAAGAATGGCACGTATGAATGACGAAGCCACCTTGAGCATAGTCCTATGAACCCAGAAATCGAAAACAGAGAGTTGCTTATTTGCAAAAAAAAAAAAGAAAAAAAAAAGAAATATAAAATGTGACTTCATTGACGAGGTTTACCGTGGTCTTTTCCGTAGGCTTTTCTTTCCACGGGTAACCTCACCTGTCCTCCCCTTACACTTCATATTGACATTTCTGTGATAACGATCCCTATTGATCAATTTTTTTTTCCTCCCCCCTTTTTTTTTTTTTTTTTTAACCCCCCTTTTGTCCTCTTTCTCTCCTTTTACGATCCCTTTTGATCGAAACTCCCCCTTCCTTTTTTTTTTTTTTCTTTTTAAACCTTCAAAAGAAAAGCTCTACCTTGTAATTTGTTCTATCTGTGTGCAGCCCTGTGTGGCTAATAAAGAAACATATCTATCTATCTATCTATCTACTTATCTCTCTCTCTCTCTCTCTCTATCTATCTATCTATCTATCTATCTATCTATCTATCTATCTATCTTATCTATCTATCTATCTATCTACTTATCTCTCTCTCTCTCTCTCTCTCTATCTATCTATCTATCTATCTATCTATCTATCTATCTATATCTATCTATCTATTTGTCTGTCTGTCTGTCTGTCTCTCTCTATCTGTCTGTCTGTCTGTCTGTCTGCCTGCCTACCTGTCTCTATCTATCTATCTACTTATCTCTCTCTCTCTCTATCTCTCTCTCTCTCTATCTATCTATGTCTATCTATCTATCTATCTATCTATCTATCTATCTATCTATATCTATCTATCTATCTATCTATCTATCTATCTATCTATCTATCTATCTATCTATGTCTACCTATCTATCTGCCTACTTGTCTGTCTGTCTGCCAGTCTATCTCTCTCTTTCTCTCTCTCTCTCTTTATCTATCTATATCTTTCCCTGTTTGTCTGTCTCGTAAGCTCTCTCTCTCTCTCTCTCTCTCTCTCTCTCTCTCTCTCTCTCTCTCTCTCGGCATACGTATATCTATCAACCTACCACGTGAATGCGTTTTCACAAAAACACGCGATGGCCAATTGCAAGTCTTGAAACACGAATCACGTTGCACGGAAAAGCAAAAAGATCCTAATCCCTTCTCTCTCTCATTTACAGCTTAGTAGCTTTCTTATTGCCCCCCCCCTCTATCTCTCTCTCTCTCTCTCTCAAGCTCTTCCCGTTGAGCCCTCTTCCTCTTCATCTCCCTCCCCCTTTATTCCTCTGATGCGGCCATTAGTTAAAACACATTTGTGGTGTGTGTGTGTGTGTGTGAGAGTATGTAAGAAGATCTCGAAACAACGGGTCAGCAGAATGCATCTTTTATCTCTTAGTTGCCCTCGCTTGAGCGGGTTTGACAACTCAGCACCGTCCATTGGACGGGGGTCGTTTTGCTCCTAAGTGTATATTTTGGGTTCTCTCATCCCGTTTTATTCTTTTAAGACAGATATTTGTCATGAAGCCAATTTTTAATTACTCTTACTCTTACTCTTACTTGTTTCAGTCATTTGACTGCGGCCATGCTGGAGCACCGCCTTTAGTCGAGCAAATCGACACCCGGACTTATTCTTTGTAAGCCCAGTACTTATTCTATCGGTCTCTTTTGCCGAACCGCTAAGTGACGGGGACGTAAACACACCAGCATCGGTTGTCAAGCAATGCTAGGGGGACAAACAGACACACACATACATATACATATATATATATATATATATATATGTATATAAATATATACATATATACGACAGGCTTCTTTCAGTTTCCGTCTACCAAATCCACTCACAAGGCATTGGTTGGCCTGTAATTAATAGAGCATAGTTAGGGGTAATTATCTCTTTAAGACGAATTAAAACATACCCTGTTAACTAAATGTGTATGATTATTGTTATATACAAAATATACTCTTTTACTTGTTTCAGTCAGTTGACTGCGGCCATGCTGGAGCACTGCCTTTTAGTCGAGCAAATCGACCCCGGGACTTATTCTTTTGTAAGCCCAGTACTCATTCTATCGGTCTCTTTTTGCCGAACCGCTAAGTGACGGGGACGTAAACACACAAGCATCGGTTGTCAAGCAATGCTAGAGGGACAAACACAGACACACAAACATATACACACACATACATATATATATATACATACGGCGGTGGTGCCCCAGCATGGCCGCGGCCTTCGGGCAAAAACATTTTTAAGGATTTAAGGATACATATATATACGACAGGCTACTTTCAGTTTCCGTCTACCAAATCCACTCACAAGGCTTTGGTCGACCCAAGGCTATTGTAGAAGACGCCTGGTCAAGGTGCCACACAGTGGGACTGAACCCGGAACCATGAGGTTGGTAAGCAAGCTATTTACCACACAGCCACTCCTACGCCTATATGTATGTGTCATATACATATATACGACGGGCTTCTTTCAGTTTCCGTCTACCAAATCCACTCACAAGGCATTGGTCGGCCCGAGGCTATAGTAGAAGACAGTTGCCCAAGGTGCCACGCAGTGGGACTGAACCCGGAACCATGTGGTTGGTAAGCAAGCTACTTACCACACAGCCACTCCTATGTATTTATTTTTGTTATGTACGCCAAATGAGTAGTGCCCGGCAAAAATGAGTGGTACCTGTATTTCAAAGGTCCAGCCTTGTCGCATTGTGTCACACTGAATCGTTAAGGGTACACGTGTCTGTGGAGTGCTCAGCCACTTGCACGTTAGCTTCATGATTAGGCCGTTCCGTTGATTTGATCAACTGGAGCGCTCGTCGTCGCAACCGACGGAGTGCCAGCTATGTACACACGACGTAAATCAATTCATTCGACTGACAAGTTTAGATGAGCAGATACAATAGGTCTTCAAGAAACTATTAGACTATTGCCAAGAGGTGTACGCTGGCGGCGAGCTGGCAGAAACGTTAGCACGCCGGGCGAAATGCTTAGCGGTATTTCGTCTGCGTTACGTTGTGAGTTCAAATTCCGCCGAGGTCGACTTTGCCTTTCATCCTTTCGGGGTCGATTAAATAAGTACCAGTTACGCACTGGGGTCGATGTAATCGACTTAACCCCTCTGTCTGTCCTTGTTTGTCCCCTCTATGTTTAGCCCCTTGTGGGTAATAAAGAAATATGTATTTCGTCTGTCTTTGCGTTCTGAGTTCAAATTCCGCCAAGGTCGACTTTGCCTTTCATCCTTTCGGGGTCGATTAAATAAGTACCAGTTACGCACTGGGGTCGATGTAATCGACTTAACCCCTCTGTCTGTCCTTGTTTGTCCCCTCTATGTTTAGCCCCTTGTGGGTAATAAAGAAATAGGTATTTCGTCTGTCTTTACGTTCTGAGTTCGAATTCCGCCGAGGTCGACTTTACCTTTCATCCTTTCAGAGTCGATTAAATAAGTACCAGTTACGCACTGGGGTCAATGTAGTCGACCTAATCCCTTTGTCTGTCCTTGTTTGTCCCCTCTATGTTTAGCCCCTTGTGGGTAGTAAAGAAACAGGTATTTCGTCTGCTGTTACGTTCTGAGTTCGAATTCTGCAGAGCTCGACTTTGCCTTTCATCCTTTCGGGGTCGATTAAATAAGTACCAGTTACGCACTGGGGTCGATGTAATCGACTTAATCCCTTTGTCTGTCCTTGTTTGTCCCCTCTATGTTTAGCCCCTTGTGGGTAGTAAAGAAACAGGTATTTCGTCTGCTGTTACGATCTGAGTTCGAATTCTGCAGAGCTCGACTTTGCCTTTCATCCTTTCGGGGTCGATTAAATAAGTACCATTTACGCACTGGGGTCGATGTAATCGACTTAATCCCTTTGTCTGTTCTTGTTTGTCCCCTCTATGTTTATCCCCTAGTGGGCAATAAAGAAATAAGAGGTGTACGCTTCCTTTTTAGATTTCGATATGAGCATATAATGGCGTACAGCGGGTTATGCTGTCATGGGTTTTTAATGAGTTCGGGATTGTCGTGAAGTCCCTATACAAATGCCCAGATGTTTGTGTTCAGATAAATGGTGATCAGTCGAAACCTTTCAAAACGTGGGTGTTGGACTTTGGCAGAGATGTGGTATTGTCACCTTTCCTTTCCGTAATTATTATAAACTGGATTGACATGTGTAACCGTTTGCGATGTTCCTCTACCCTTATTTTGAGGGGTGCGGCATGTTTCGCCTTTGTATAACCTACCACAGCTGCATGGGATGGAGTACCCGCAGTCCTTGGTCATATTCTCTTCTATTGGTGGTTTCACTCGAAGGAGATATTTTACTTTCTTTTACTTGTTTCAGTCATTTGACTGCGGCCATGCTGGAGCACCGCCTTTTTTAATCGAGCAACTCGACCCCGGGACTTATTCTTTGTAAGCCCAGTACTTATTCTATCGGGCTCTTTTGCCGAACCGCTAAGTAACGGGGACATAAATACACCAGCATCGGTTGTCAAGCAATGCTAGGGGGACAAACACAGACACACAAACACACACACACATACATATATATGACAGGTTTCTTTCAGTTTCCGTCTACCAAATTCACTCACAAGGCATTAGTCGGCCCGGTGCTTTAGTAGAAGACACTTGCCCAAGATGCCACGCAGTGGGACTGAACCCGGAACCATGTAGTTGGTTAGCAAGCTACTTACCACACAGCCACTCCTGCGCCTAAGGTATTTTTTCACATAGGGTAGACAGACTTTGCTCCTTTGAAGAAAGTCTTTCTGGAGCCCTCTGCTTGTAAGTGGAAAACCATTGAGACGAATAGGGAAATGTAAGTACCTGTGGGTGGGGTGGGGTGGGGCATATTGTCGAGTGATGGGAAGGAGGAGGCTGAACTGCATGCTAGAATTGCAGTTGATGCCACAGTAATGAGCCAGGTCAAGCGTTCGATCTTCAGAAGAGGAGAGGCTAGTAAAAATGTCAAACTCTTAAATTTGGTTTCCGTGTCAATCCTTACTTATGGTTATGAATATTGAACAGTAACCGATAAAGTGCAATTGTGAATGCCAGCAGCCGAAATGAGGTCCTTCCTAGGAGCCTCTGTAATGTCCATTGCTCGACAGCGTGTGCAGCTCAGAGGCCAGGAGTCTCTTCAGGCCGAGCCGCTACTTCTCCTAAATGAGAGGTCACATCTCTGGTCAGAATTTTACTGGAAAGAATCGTAAGACAGATTCTTGAAGCCAAGCCAACTGGTAGGAGACCTAGGGGTAAACCAAGGACGAGAGGATTTGGTAGTATCCTTTGTCTCAGTTGGTCGTTCTTAGGCATCTAGCCAGGAAGCATAATAAGCAGTTGCTTCTGACAGGACCCTATGAAGGAGGTGCTTGAGGACTCACCCCCAACAACACACAGAACTTGGAATAGACCAAGTATGAAGTTCCTTCCCGAGCCATCCCTGACTCATAAGGGCCGGTTTCCCGGTTTCCTTGGCGTATAGGATTCCCCACCTGGACGGAACGTCGGTCCATCGCAGGTGAGCTGCAAGATGCAGGAGGAAAGAGTGAGAGAAAGTCGTGGTGAAAGAGTCAGCAGAAGTTCACCATTACCTTCTGCCGGAGCCGCATGGAGCTTGTGTGTTTCGCTCGTAAACACACACATCGTCTGGTCTGAGATTCGAACCCGCGATCCCTCGACCGCGCGTCCGCTGCTCTAACCACTAGGCCATGTGCCTCCACAAAAATGTTCCTTCTCGAGCCATGCCTGGCTCATAAGGCCGGTTTCCCGGTTTCTTTGGCGTATAGGTTCCCCACCTGGACGGGACGCCGGTCCGTCACAGGTGAGCTGCAAGATGCAGGAGGAAAGAGTGAGAGAAAGTTCTGGCGAAAGAATCAGCAGAAGTTTCGCAATTACCTTCTGCCGGAGCCGCATAGAGCTTAGGTGTTTCGCTCATAAACACACACATCGCCCGGTCTGAGATAGGAACCCGCGATCCCACGACCGCGAGTCCGCTGCTCTAACCACTAGGCCATGTGCCTCCACAAGTATGAAGTAGTTAGATGATATCCATAGCCCGTGTTGGTCATGCTTGGGAATCCAGTGAGAAAGTGTAATGGCAGTTACTTCTGGAAGGACCCTGTGGAGGAGGTGCTTTAGGACTCTATCCCTACAACAGCCATGAGACCTTGGGGTAGACTAAAAAGTTCCTAGCTTTGAGTAAAAGAAAATAGAGGAAGATCAGTTGATTATGATTTTATTCAACGTATTCCCCTCTCAGACTCACACACTTATTGCAGCGGTCCTTCAGTTTTTCTATGCCCTATAAAAAAACTTGGAAGGTTGAGCCTCCAAGCAGGCCCTTCGCGATACCCTTAAGACCAGGAGCTTTTCAGCACCGCCCTCCTGTATGTCCACCTCAACGTACGTTGGTAATTGTTCCGAACTCGTGCGACCTAACTCGAAAACCGACGTAACACGAAACCCATCTTAAAATAGATATTAGCTTATATCTGTCTTAATAAATGGTTTTATCTTTTTTATTTTTTACTTGTTTCAGTTATTTAGTTGCGGCCATAGTGGAGCACCGCCTTTTTAAAAGCCTGGTACAGTAAATCCTCGAGTATAGTCCGCCCTTGAGTATAATGCGCAGGGGATTTTTAGGGGGCTATATCTCTGAAAAACCTAAACCTTGCGTATAATACGCAACTCTTCTCTAACTTGAGTCGTGCGTAATTAAGCCATCAGCACCCAGTCGAACAAACACTTCCGCGCATGCATGATACAATAATGGTGATGTTCTTAACTGTTATATGGGAATGTAAATATGTTTGCAAATTGTTTTTGTTACATGCTATTCTGTGTTCTGAATACTTTTATTTTAATAAATGTTGCTTATTGCAAGTTATGGATGATTCTTTTATGACTTCATTGCTTTCAGGCTTAGCTTAAGGTATTTTTGTGCTGGACATCACAAAATGCGTCTGAATAAACATTGCCGGACAGCAAATAGAGACTCAGACATTGCTTAGAAAATAATTTTCCTTTTTAACCTCGTATATAATACGCACTAGGGGTTTTGATCTTTAAATTTTGGGAAAAAAATGCGGATTATACTCGAGGATTTACGGTACTTATTCTATCGGGAGCTTGTAGTCGAACCGTTAAGTTACCCAATATTTCTGATGTTGTAACCGCGTTTCTGCATTCGAAAATAGATTATCTTCTTCTTAGTATTTCACAATACACATTTCGACGCTTATAAAAAAAACAACAACAAAAAACAAATGTTTGTTTATATTTATATACACGTAGTTAAGGCGGCGAGCTGGCAGAAACGTTAGCACGCCGGGCGAAATGCGTAGCCGTATTTCCTCTGCCGTTACGTTTTGAGTTCAAATTCCGTCGAGGTCGACTTTGCCTTTCATTCTTTCGGACGCGATAAATTAAGTACCAGTTTCGCACTGGGGTCGATGTAATCGACTTAATCCGTTTGTCTGTCCTTGTTTGTCCCCTCTATGTTTAGCCCCTTTTGGGTAGTAAAGAAATATATACACGTAGTTGTGCATTTAGCTTCAGGGCGTCTAAAATCGCGGATTAATTTGTCAGCGCACAGTTTGACTTAATGGTAAAGCACTTGGCTGGAGTCTTAGAGATGTGGGTTCAAGTCCCATGACTGTTTGTTGACAAATTTTTCCGCTTTGTAAGGGTAATTTACCCAATATTCCTGCGGTTTTTCTTCGTTCGAAAATAAATTATCATCTTATTTGTATAGTACAGTACAAATTTCGGGAGACGCAATGGCCTTGTGGTTAGGGCAGCGGACTCGCGGTCGGAGGATCGCGGTTTCGATTTCCAGACCGGGCGCTGTGTGTGTTTATTGAGCGAAAACACCTAAAAGCTCTACGAGTCTCCTGCAGGGGGTGGTGGCGACCCCTGTTGTACTCTTTCGCCCCAAGTTCTCTCACTCTTTGTTCCTGTTTCTTGAGTAACGCTGCGATGGACTGGCGTCCCGTCCAGCCGGGGGAAACACTTACCCTACAGAAACCGGGAAATCGGGCCCATGAGCCTGGCTAGGCTTGAAAAAGGCGCATAAAAAAAAAATGTATATATAAATATTTATAAACAAGCAAATGTTTGATTATCTCTCTCTATATAAACGGCAGTTTGTCTGTGCGTGTTTCTGTGTGTCTGTTTGCTTGTACCCTCACCCTGACCACGGCTTTCAACCGATTCTGATGAAACTTGACACACACATAGCCCAATGTCATAATTCAAAACTAACGCAGCGAAAATTTTGAAAAGTTCCCCCAGTTCTGAAAAAAATCGATAAATTCGACATGGGGTCGAGAATCAGAAACACGAACCACAAACTGTCTAGGGGACGCAACTCCACCTTTTTTAAATCTCAAAAAAAATTTACCATCATTTTTTTCCATTTTTTTGCTATTTTTTGGCTATAACTCTCTAAAAATGCTTTATAGTTATTTCCCTTACAAACCTGAGCAACGCCGGGCGATACTGCTAGTATTATATATATGGCGGGCTTCTGTTAGTTTCCGTCTACCAAATCCACTCACAATCCGTGTGGTTAGGAAACAAACCACACAGCCAGACCTGCTCTTTTGTGTTAGTTAGTTAGTTAGTTAGTTAATTTTGGGGCTCAAAAAGCAAAAAGCAAGGCCATGTAGGGGGACATAGAGTTATGTACAGGGAGGGTGTTCATGCAAAGAGTTCAGGCCATTTCTGGTCAAGAGAGACTTTGAACCGAGCAGTCGTCGGCATCTTCACTATCCCGTCCGGCAGCTTATTCCACGTATCCGCAACCCGGACGGAGAAAGCCCCTCTCCTTCGATTGAGATGAAATCGTCGCAGATAGAGCTTTTCGGAGTGACCCCGCAGCTGACACTCTGGAGCAGGAGTGAAGAACAGCTCTTTCGAGAGGTTACACTTTCTGCTTATGATGTATGTAATGTGTGTATGTATGTTAAGTTAAGTTAATTTTTTGGCTCAAAAAGCAAAAAGTAAGGCCATGTAGGGGGACATAGTGTTATGTACAGGGAGGGTGTTCATGCAAAGAGTTCAGGCCATTTCTGGTCAAGAGAGACTTTGAACCGAGCGGTCGTCGGCATCTTCACTATCTCGTCCGGCAGCTTATTCCACGGATCCGCAACCCGGACGAAGAAAGCCCCGAATCTTGGGATCTATTCGTTCTCATTCGTAAAATAAACACCCCCCCCTTAATTTTGCTCAGATTGTTTTCAATTTTGATGTATCGATGCAACTCTGAATTTTGATTATGATCAACCAATTACTTTATCTCGTAAATTAAAGAATCTGATGTTATTTGGAATTAAATTTGAGAAATTTGGGTAACTTTAGCCAATCAACAGACAGCATGGCATTAGCGGTTTGTTACCATGACAACCACACGCTGTATTGTGGTTCACTGTTGTTTGTGTTGCTGTTGTCTATGTTGATTTTTCACTCTTAATTCTTCACACCACGAAGAATTAAGAATTAATTTTTGTGTGGCTGTGTGATAAGTAGCTTGCTTACCAACCGCATGGTTCTGGGTTCAGTCCCACTGCGTGGCACCTTGGGCAGGTCTCTTCTACTATAGCCTCGAGCCGACCAAAGCCTTGTGAGTGGATTTGGTAGACGGAAACCGAAAGAAACCCGTCGTATATATATATAT
>NW_021833252.1:35000-72500 GCF_006345805.1 Octopus sinensis
TTTCAGACTTTGAGTTCAAAACCCAATAGGGGCTTCACTTTATGCAAGTCATCATTTTATTGTAAAACTAGTAGTATAGCCCGGCGTTGCTCGGGTTGTTTTCTTTTCGACCCTTTAGAATTTCAGACTTTGATTTCAAAACCCAATAGGGGCTTAACTTTATGCAGTCATCATTTTATTGTAAAACTAGTAGTATAGCCCGGCGTTGCTCGGGTTTGTTTTCTTTTCGACCCTTTAGAATATCAGACTTTGAGTTCAAAACCCAATAGGGGATTCACTTAATGCAGTCATCATTTTATTGTAAAACTAGTAGTATAGCCCGGCGTTGCTCGGGTTTGTTTTCTTTTCGACCCTTTAGAATTTCAGACTTTGAGTTCAAAACCCAATAGGGGCTTAACTTTATGCAAGTCATCATTTTATTGTAAAACTAGTAGTATAGCCCGGCGTTGCTCGGGTTTGTTTTCTTTTCGACCCTTTAGAATTTCAGACTTGGAGTTCAAAACCCAATAGGGGCTTCACTTTATGCAAGTCATCATTTTATTGTAAAACTAGTAGTATAGCCCGGCGTTGCTCGGGTTTGTTTTCTTTTCGACCCTTTAGAATTTCAGACTTTGAGTCCAAAACCCAATAGGGGCTTCACTTTATGCAAGTCATCATTTTATTGTAAAACTAGTAGTATAGCCCGCGTTGCTCGGGTTTGTTTTCTTTTCGACCCTTTAGAATTTCAGACTTTGAGTTCAAAACCCAATAGGGGCTTCACTTTATGCAAGTCATCATTTTATTGTAAAACTAGTAGCTCGGGTTTGTTTTCTTTTCGACCCTTTAGAATTTCAGACTTTGATTTCAAAACCCAATAGGGGCTTAACTTTATGCAGTCATCATTTTATTGTAAAACTAGTAGTATAGCCCGGCGTTGCTCGGGTTTGTTTTCTTTTCGACCCTTTAGAATATCAGACTTTGAGTTCAAAACCCAATAGGGGATTCACTTAATGCAGTCATCATTTTATTGTAAAACTAGTAGTATAGCCCGGCGTTGCTCGGGTTTGTTTTCTTTTCGACCCTTTAGAATTTCAGACTTTGAGTTCAAAACCCAATAGGGGCTTAACTTTATGCAAGTCATCATTTTATTGTAAAACTAGTAGTATAGCCCGGCGTTGCTCGGTTTGTTTTCTTTTCGACCCTTTAGAATTTCAGACTTGGAGTTCAAAACCCATAGGGGCTTCACTTTATGCAAGTCATCATTTTATTGTAAAACTAGTAGTATAGCCCGGCGTTGCTCGGGTTTGTTTTCTTTTCGACCCTTTAGAATTTCAGACTTTGAGTCCAAAACCCAATAGGGGCTTCACTTTATGCAAGTCATCATTTTATTGTAAAACTAGTAGTATAGCCCGGCGTTGCTCGGGTTTGTTTTCTTTTCGACCCTTTAGAATTTCAGACTTTGAGTTCAAAACCCAATAGGGGCTTCACTTTATGCAGTCATCATTTTATTGTAAAACTAGTAGTATAGCCCGGCGTTGCTCGGGTTTGTTTTTTTTCGACCCTTTAGAATTTCAGACTTTGAGTTCAAAACCCAATAGGGGCTTAACTTTATGCAAGGCATCATTTTATTGTAAAACTAGTAGTATAGCCCGGCGTTGCTCGGGTTTGTTTTCTTTTCGACCCTTTAGAATTTCAGACTTTGAGTTCAAAACCCAATAGGGGCTTAACTTTATGCAAGTCATCATTTTATTGTAAAACTAGTAGTATAGCCCGGCGTTGCTCGGGTTTGTTTTCTTTTCGACCTTTAGAATTTCAGACTTTGAGTTCAAAACCCAATAGGGGCTTAACTTTATGCAGTCATCATTTTATTGTAAAACTAGTAGTATAGCCCGGCGTTGCTCGGTTTGTTTTCTTTTCGACCCTTTAGAATTTCAGACTTTGAGTTCAAAACCCAATAGGGGCTTAACTTTATGCAAGTCATCATTTTATTGTAAAACTAGTAGTATAGCCCGGCGTTGCTCGGGTTTGTTTTCTTTTCGACCCTTTAGAATTTCAGACTTTGAGTTCAAAACCCAATAGGGACTTAACTTTATGCAGTCATCAGTTTATTGTAAAACTAGTAGTATAGCCCGGCGTTGCTCGGGTTTGTTTTCTTTTCGACCCTTTAGAATTTCAGACTTTGAGTTCAAAACCCAATAGGGGCTTCACTTTATGCAAGTCATCATTTTATTGTGAAACTAGTAGTATAGCCCGGCGTTGCTCGGGTTTGTTTTCTTTTCGACCCTTAAGAATTTCAGACTTTGAGTTCAAAACCCAATAGGGGCTTAACTTTATGCAGTCATCATTTTATTGTAAAACTAGTAGTATAGCCCGGCGTTGCTCGGGTTTGTTTTCTTTTCGACCCTTTAGAATTTCAGACTTTGAGTTCAAAACCCAATAGGGGCTTACCTTTATGCAAGTCATCATTTTATTGTAAAACTAGTAGTATAGCCCGGCGTTGCTCGGGTTTGTTTTCTTTTCGACCCTTTAGAATTTCAGACTTTGAGTTCAAAACCCAATAGGGGCTTAACTTTATGCAAGTCATCATTTTATTGTAAAACTAGTAGTATAGCCCGGCGTTGCTCGGGTTTGTTTTCTTTTCGACCCTTTAGAATTTCAGACTTTGAGTTCAAAACCCAATAGGGGCTTAACTTTATGCAGTCATCATTTTATTGTAAAACTAGCAGTATAGCCCGGCGTTGCTCGGGTTTGTTTTCTTTTCGACCCTTTAGAATTTCAGACTTTGAGTTCAAAACCCAATAGGGGCTTAACTTTATGCAGTCATCATTTTATTGTAAAACTAGTTGTATAGCCCGGCGTTGCTCGGGTTTGTCTTCTTTTCGACCCTTTAGAATTTCAGACTTTGAGTTCAAAACCCAATAGGGGCTTAACTTTATGCAGTCATCATTTTATTGTAAAACTAGTAGTATAGCCCGGCGTTGCTCGGGTTTGTTTTCTTTTCGACCCTTTAGAATTTCAGACTTTGAGTTCAAAACCCAATAGGGGCTTAACTTTATGCAGTCATCATTTTATTGTAAAACTAGTAGTATAGCCCGGCGTTGCTCGGGTTTGTTTTCTTTTCGACCCTTTAGAATTTCAGACATTGAGTTCAAAACCCAATAGGGGCTTCACTTTATGCAAGTCATCATTTTATTGTAAAACTAGTAGTATAGCCCGGCGTTGCTCGGGTTTGTTTTCTTTTCGACCCTTTAGAATTTCAGACTTTGAGTTCAAAACCCAATAGGGGATTCACTTTATGCAAGTCATCATTTTATTGTAAAACTAGTAGTATAGCCCGGCGTTGCTCGGGTTTGTTTTCTTTTCGACCCTTTAGAATTTCAGACTTTGAGTTCAAAACCCAATAGGGGCTTCACTTTATGCAAGTCATCATTTTATTGTAAAACTAGTAGTATAGCCCGGCGTTACTCGGGTTTGTTTTCTTTTCGACCCTTTAGAATTTCAGACTTTGAGTTCAAAACCCAATAGGGGCTTCACTTTATGCAGTCATCATTTTATTGTAAAACTAGTAGTATAGCCCGGCGTTGCTCGGGTTTGTTTTCTTCTCGACCCTTTAGAATTTCAGACTTTGAGTTCAAAACCCAATAGGGGCTTAACTTTATGCAAGTCATCATTTTATTGTAAAACTAGTAGCTGGGGTTTGTTTTCTTTTCGACCCTTTAGAATTTCAGACTTTGATTTCAAAACCCAATAGGGGCTTCACTTTATGCAAGTCATCATTTTATTGTAAAACTAGTAGTATAGCCCGGCGTTGCTCGGGTTTGTTTTCTTTTCGACCCTTTAGAATTTCAGACTTGGAGTTCAAAACCCAATAGGGGCTTCACTTTATGCAGGCATCATTTTATTGTAAAACTAGTAGTATAGCCCGGCGTTGCTCGGGTTTGTTTTCTTTTCGACCCTTTAGAATTTCAGACATTGAGTTCAAAACCCAATAGGGGCTTCACTTTATGCAAGTCATCATTTTATTGTAAAACTAGTAGTATAGCCCGGCGTTGCTCGGGTTGTTTTCTTTTCGACCCTTTAGAATTTCAGACTTTGAGTTCAAAACCAATAGGGGCTTCACTTTATGCAAGTCATCATTTTATTGTAAAACTAGTAGTATAGCCCGGCGTTGCTCGGGTTTGTTTTCTTTTCGACCCTTTAGAATTTCAGACTTTGAGTTCAAAACCAATAGGGGCTTCACTTTATGCAGTCATCATTTTATTGTAAAACTAGTAGTATAGCCGGCGTTGCTCGGGTTTGTTTTCTTTTCGACCCTTTAGAATTTCAGACTTTGAGTTCAAAAACCAATAGGGGCTTAACTTTATGCAAGTCATCATTTTATTGTAAAACTAGTAGCTGGGGTTTGTTTTCTTTTCGACCCTTTAGAATTTCAGACTTTGAGTTCAAAACCCAATAGGGGCTTCACTTTATGCAAGTCATCATTTTATTGTAAAACTAGTAGTATAGCCCGGCGTTGCTCGGGTTTGTTTTCTTTTCGACCCTTTAGAATTTCAAACTTGGAGTTCAAAACCCAATAGGGGCTTCACTTTATGCAGGCATCATTTTATTGTAAAACTAGTAGTATAGCCCGGCGTTGCTCGGGTTTGTTTTCTTTTCGACCCTTTAGAATTTCAGACTTTGAGTTCAAAACCCAATAGGGGCTTCACTTTATGCAAGTCATCATTTTATTGTAAAACTAGTAGTATAGCCCGGCGTTGCTCGGGTTTGTTTTCTTTTCGACCCTTTAGAATTTCAGACTTTGATTTCAAAACCCAATAGGGGCTTAACTTTATGCAGGCATCATTTTATTGTAAAACTAGTAGTATAGCCCGGCGTTGCTCGGGTTTGTTTTCTTTTCGACCCTTTAGAATTTCAGACTTTGATTTCAAAACCCAATAGGGGCTTAACTTTATGCAGTCATCATTTTATTGTAAAACTAGTAGTATAGCCCGGCGTTGCTCGGGTTTGTTTTCTTTTCGACCCTTTAGAAATCTCAGACTTGGAGTTCAAAACCCAATAGGGGCTTCACTTTATGCAGGCATCATTTTATTGTAAAACTAGTAGTATAGCCCGGCGTTGCTCGGGTATGTTTTCTTTTCGACCCTTTAGAATTTCAGACTTGGAGTTCAAAACCCAATAGGGGCTTAACTTTATGCAGGCATCATTTTATTGTAAAAGTAGTAGTATAGCCCGGCGTTGCTCGGGTTTGTTTTCTTTTCGACCCTTTAGAATTTCAGACATTGAGTTCAAAACCCAATAGGGGCTTCACTTTATGCAGTCATCATTTTATTGTAAAACTAGTAGTATAGCCCGGCGTTGCTCGGGTTTGTTTTCTTTTCGACCCTTTAGAATGGAAATTTTTGAAAAGTAAAAATTTTGCATTATGTAGCTTGTTATTCTCTTTAAGTGAACATTTTTCTGGTTGAAATACACGGAAGAATGGCGGTACAGCAGTACAAAAAATCGTAAAAAATATTTATAGAAAAAAAGCACCTTTTTGATGTAAATAATTTTTGGTGTTAACACGGTCCGATTTGAATTTTATCTTCTACGGAATGAAGAGCAAACCTTCTTCTATCATACTCTCAATTTTGGTCAACTTGTGCCGCAGTGTCTCAGAGGAGATAGTGTTAGTTGAAGGCTAACCAAACCTGCCACACGCAGACAACTTCAGTTTTATATATATGCCAGCAGTATAGCCCGGCATTGCTCAGGTTTGTTTCGACCCTTTAGAATTGGAATTTTTGAAAAGTAAAAATTTTGCATTATGCAACTTGTTATTCTCTTTAAGTGAACATTTTTCTGGTTGAAATACACCGAAAAATGGCGATGCAGCAGTAAAAAAATCGTAAAAAATAGGAATTTTCATAGAAAAAAAAGCACCTTTTTTATGTAAGCGCATTGTGACCAGCGATGTGTAGCAACATCTGATAACCTGGTCGGTCACGGTGATCACGGTGATATATATATATATATATATATATATTATATATATATGTATATATATATATATATACATATATATATATATATATATGTATAATATATATATATATATATATATATATATATATATATACATATATATATATATATTATGTATATATATATTATATATAATATATATATATATATATATATATATATATATGTGTATATATATATATATATATATATATATGTGTATATATATATATATATATGTTATATATATATATATATATATATAGATATATATATATATATATAATATATATATATATTATATGTATATATATATATATATATATATAGTATATATATATATATATATATTATATATATATATATATATATATATATATATATATATATACATACATACATACACATACGTACACACACAAACGCGTGCGAGTTGACGTGCATATTCTTATGATGTTCCCGCAGATTCTCAGGTGAATAAGCTAACCGCTATTTGTGTTCGTAACATCTCCTTTACGACGACTATGTGTTCATAACACACACAATTCATTATAGCACAAGGGATCCTGAGACGGCCGGTGTTTCGACATCGTTTTATCCCGTCAGCATAGGCACTCCCGGACTAATGAATGTAAGGGTCGAAACTCTTTTTTCTAAATTAAGCTGTTTGCTGTTTCTGCTGGCAGTTGCCAACCGATAACTGGATCTTTTCGGTTTGACCGGCAGTTTTTCTAGCAGTCTCATATGAAATTGTCACCCATAATTATGACCCTTGCATTTCAATCTGTTTTAGGGTTAGAGTTAGGGTTAGGGGGAAGGGTATCGTTTTTTCTTCAGAAATTTAAATAAACCCAATCTGTTTCTTAAACAAGGGACATATTCATACGGCACAGAATGTTTTTTTTTTACCTCAATAGTCGTCACTGATTGGTTAAAATTGCAGAAATTGAAGAAAAACAACAACAAACATCTTACAAACCATAGAATTTTCTCAATAAAGCTACGAGAAAAATATGTTTTATAAACACATTCTACCAGTATACGAAGTTTAAAAGTGTTTAGTTACGTGGAAATTATTTTGAAAAACTGCCGGTTAAACCGAAAAGATCCCGATAATTAATCATCGTATACACAGTGATGCGCGTGTTTCTGTGATATTTATATATATATCTGGGAGGCGGCGTAATTTAAAACTTTTAATTTCTTTTTTCGATCTCAACAACCTTCGTCTTGACTCTAATGATTAATGTTTGTCGTAAGAGATTTTAACTTTTCATTTTTAAAAAGAAAAATTTGGCGTCTGCGAGAGTAGTGGTCGGAGGAGGGTCTTAATGGTGGTAGCAGCCTTCTAGTCATGTGACTATTGAAGAGATATTCTTTAAACTTTGAGAGAAGTGCGATAGCGATAGGGGACTGGGGAAGGGAGACAAGATGAGAATGAAGGGGAGCTGGAAGTAAAGAGAGAGGGAGAGAACAACAAAAGGAGACCTGAACTCGGCTGGAACTGTTCGCAGGTAAATGGACTGGAACAGCACAAAATGTGGTCTGGTGCTCAAGGACACAGCAACAACACGATCCATTAGCCTGCACACCTCTACACGTTATCAGTAAAGTATTAGTATAGGATCTTTTCGGTTTGACCGCCAGTTTTTTAAAAAAATTTCCACGTAACTAAATACTTTTAAAATTCGAATACTGGTAGAATATGTTTATAAAACATCTTTATTCTCTTGGCTTTATTGAGAAAATTCTATAGTTTGTAAGATATTTGTTGTTTTTTTTCTTCAATTTCTGCAATTTCAATCAATCAATGACCGACTATTGAGGTGAAAACATTCTGTGCCGTATGAATATGTCCCTCGTTTAAGAATCAGGGATCTTTTCGGTTTGAACGGCAGTTTTTTAAAATAATTTCCATGTAACTAAACACTTTTAAACTTCGTATACCGGTAGAATGTGTTTATAAAACATCTTTTTCTCTTGGCTTTATTGAGAAAATTCTAGAGTGGATCTTTTCCTTTTGAACGGCATACAATTTCTAGTTAACTAAACACTTTAAAACTTCGTATACTAGTAGAATGTGTTTATAAAACATCTTTTTCTCTTGGCTTTATTGAGAAAATTCTATAGTGGATTTTTCCTTTTGAACGGTACACAATATCTAGTTAACTAAACGCTTTTAAACTTCGTATACTGGTAGAATGTGTTTATAAAACATCTTTTTCTCTTGGCTTTAATGAGAAAATTCTATAGTGGATCTTTTCCTTTTGAACGGCACACAATTTCTAGTTAACTAAACACTTTTAAACTTCGTATACTGGTAGAATGTGTTTATAAAACATCTTTTTCTCTTGCCCTTATTGAGAAAATTCTAAGGTGGATCTTTTCCTTTTGAACGGTACACAATTTCTAGTTAACGGAACACTTTTAAACTACGTATACTGGTAGAATGTGTTTATAAAACATCTTTTTCTCTTGGCTTTATTGAGAAAATTCTATAGTGGATCTTTTCCTTTTGAACGGCATACAATTTCTAGTTAACTAAACACTTTTAAACTTCGTATACTGGTAGAATGTTATAAAACATCTTTTTCTCTTGGCTTTATTGAGAAAATTCTACAGTGGATCTTTTCCTTTTGAAAGGTACACGATATCTAGTTAACTAAACACTTTTAAACTTCGTATACTGGTAGAATGTGTTTATAAAACATCTTTTTCTCTTGGCTTTATTGAGAAAATTCTATAGTGGATCTTTTCCTTTTGAACGGTACACGATATCTAGTTAACTAAACGCTTTTAAACATCGTATACTGGTAGAATGTGTTTATAAAACATCTTTTTCTCTTGGCTTTATTGAGAAAATTCTATAGTGGATCTTTTCCTTTTGAACGGCACACAAATTCTAGTTAACTAAACGCTTGAAACTTCGTATACTGGTAGAATGTGTTTATAAAACATCTTTTTCTCTTGGCTTTATTGAGAAAATTCTATAGTGGATCTTTTCCTTTTGAACGGTACACGATATCTAGTTAACTAAACGCTTTTAAACTTCGTATACTGGTAGAATGTGTTTATAACACATCTTTTTCTCTTGGCTTTATTGAGAAAATTCTATAGTGGATCTTTTCCTTTTGAACGGCACACAAATTCTAGTTAACTAAACACTTGAAACTTCGTATACTGGTAGAATGTGTTTATAAAACATCTTTTTCTCTTGGCTTTATTGAGAAAATTCTATAGTGGATCTTTTCCTTTTGAACGGTACACGATATCTAGTTAACTAAACGCTTTTAAACTTCGTATACTGGTAGAATGTGTTTATAAAACATCTTTTTCTCTTGGCTTTATTGAGAAAATTCTATAGTGGATCTTTTCCTTTTGAACGGCACACAAATTCTAGTTAACTAAACACTTTAAACTTCGTATACTGGTAGAATGTGTTTATAAAACATCTTTTTCTCTTGGCTTTTTTGAGAGATTTCTATAGTGGATCTTTTCCTTTTGAACGGTACACAATTTCTAGTTAACTAAACACGTTAAACTTCGTATACTGGTAGATTGTTTTTATAAAGCATCGTTTTCTCTTGGCTTTATTGACAAAATTCTATAGTGGATCTTTTCCTTTTGAACGGCAGACAATTTCTAGTTAACTAAACACGTTAAACTTCGTATACTGGTAGATTGTTTTTATAAAACATCTTTTTCTCTTGGCTTTATTGAGAAAATTCTATAGTGGATCTTTCCCTTTTGAAAGGTACACAATTTCTAGTTAACTAAACACTGTTAAACTTCTTATACTGGTAGATTGTTTTTATAAAACATCGTTTTCACTTGGCTTTATTGAGAAAATTCTATAGTGGATCTTTTCCTTTTGAACGGCACACAATTTCTAGTTAACTAAACACGTTAAACTTCGTATACTGGTAGATTGTTTTTATAAAACATCTTTTTCTCTTGGCTTTATTGAGAAAATTCTATATTGGATCTTTTCCTTTTGAAAGGCACACAATTTCTACTTAACTAAACGCTTCTAAACTTCGTTTACTTGTAGAATGTGTTTATAAAACATCTTTTTCTCTTGGCTTTATTGAGAAAATTCTATAGTGGATTTTTTCCTTTTGAACGGTACACAATTTGTAATTAACAAAGCACTTTTAAACTTCGTATACTGGTAGAATGTGTTTATAAAACATCTTTTTCTCTTGGCTTTATTGAGAAAATTCTATAGTGGATCTTTTCCTTTTGAACGGCACACAATTTCTAGTTAACTAAACGCTTTTAAACTTCGTATACTGGTAGAATATGTTTATAAAACATCTTTTTCTCTTGGCTTTATTGTGAAGATTCTATGGTGGATCTTTACCTTTTGAACGGCACACAATTTCTATTTAAGTAAACACTTTGAAACTTCGTATACTGGTAGATTGTTTGTATATAAAATGTTTTTCTCTTGGCCTTATTGAGAAAATTGTATAGTGGATCTTTTCCTTTTGAACGGCTCACAATTTCTAGTTAACTAAACACGTTAAACTTCGTATACTGGTAGATTGTTTTTATAAAACATCGTTTTCTCTTGGCTTTATTGAGAAAATTCTATAGTGGATCTTTTCCTTTTGAACGGCAGACAATTTCTAGTTAACTAAACACGTGAAACTTCGTATACTGGTAGATTGTTTTTATAAAACATCTTTTTCTCTTGGCTTTATTGAGAAAATTCTATAGTGTATCTTTCCCTTTTGAAAGGTACACAATTTCTAGTTAACTAAACACTGTTAAACTTCGTCTACTGGTAGATTGTTTTTATAAAACATCGTTTACACTTGGCTTTATTGAAAAAATTCTATAGTGGATCTTTTCCTTTTGAACGGCACACAATTTCTAGTTAACTAAACACGTTAAACTTCGTATACTGGTAGATTGTTTTTATAAAACATCTTTTTCTCTTGGCTTTATTGAGAAAATTCTATAGTGGATCTTTTCCTTTTGAAAGGTACACAATTTCTAGTTAACTAAACACTGTTAAACTTCGTCTACTGGTAGATTGTTTTTATAAAACATCGTTTACACTTGGCTTTATTGAGAAAATTCTATAGTGGATCTTTTCCTTTTGAACGGCACACAATTTCTAGTTAACTAAACACGTTAAACTTCGTATACTGGTAGATTGTTTTTATAAAACATCTTTTTCTCTTGGCTTTATTGAGAAAATTCTATAGTGGATCTTTTCCTTTTGAACGGTACACAATTTCTAGTTAACTAAACACTGTTAAACTTCGTATACTGGTAGATTGTTTTTATAAAACATCTTTTTCTCTTGGCTTTATTGAGAAAATTCTATAGTGGATCTTTTCCTTTTGAACGGCACACAATTTCTAGTTAACTAAACGCTGTTAAACTTCGTTTAATTGTAGAATGTGTTTATAAAACATCTTTTTCTCTTGGCTTTATTGAGAAAATTCTATAGTGGATCTTTTCTTTTTTAACGGTACACAAATTCTAGTAAACAAAACACTTTTAAACTTCGAATACCGGTAGATTGTGTTTATAAAACATCTTTTTCTCATGGCTCTATTCAGAAAATTCTATAGTGGATCTTTTCCTTTTGAACGTTACACAATTTTTAGTTAACTAAACGCTTTTAAACTTCGTATACTGGTAGAATGTGTTTATACAACATCTGTTTGTTTTGTCTTTATTGAGAAAATATAATAGTGCATCTTTTCCTTTTGAACGGTACACAATATCTAGTTAACTAAATGCTTTTAAACTTCGTATGCTGGTAGATTGTTTGTATAAAACATCTTTTTCTCTTGGCTTTATTGAGAAAATTCTACAGTGGATCTTTTCCTTTTGAACGGCACACAATTTCTAGTTAACTAAACACTTTTAAACTTCGTATACTGGTAGAATGTCTTTATAAAACATCTTTTTCTCTTGGCTTTATTGAGAAAATTCTATAGTGGATTTTTTCCTTTTGAACGGTACACAATTTGTAATTAACAAAGCACTTTTAAACTTCGTATACTGGTAGAATGTGTTTATAAAACATCTTTTTCTCTTGGCTTTATTGAGAAAATTCTATAGTGGATTTTTTCCTTTTGAACGGTACACAATTTGTAATTAACAAAGCACTTTTAAACTTCGTATACTTGTAGAATGTGTTTATAAAACATCTTTTTCTCTTGGCTTTTTTGAGAGATTTCTATAGTGGATCTTTTCCTTTTGAACGGTACACAATTTCTAGTTAACTAAACACGTTAAACTTCGTATACTGGTAGATTGTTTTTATAAAGCATCGTTTTCTCTTGGCTTTATTGACAAAATTCTATAGTGGATCTTTTCCTTTTGAACGGCAGACAATTTCTAGTTAACTAAACACGTTAAACTTCGTATACTGGTAGATTGTTTTTATAAAACATCTTTTTTCTCTGGCTTTATTGAGAAAATTCTATAGTGGATCTTTCCCTTTTGAAAGGTACACAATTTCTAGTTAACTAAACACTGTTAAACTTCTTATACTGGTAGATTGTTTTTATAAAACATCGTTTTCACTTGGCTTTATTGAGAAAATTCTATAGTGGATCTTTTCCTTTTGAACGGCACACAATTTCTAGTTAACTAAACACGTTAAACTTCGTATACTGGTAGATTGTTTTTATAAAACATCTTTTTCTCTTGGCTTTATTGAGAAAATTCTATAGTGGATCTTTTCCTTTTGAAAGGCACACAATTTCTACTTAACTAAACGCTTCTAAACTTCGTTTACTTGTAGAATGTGTTTATAAAACATCTTTTTCTCTTGGCTTTATTGAGAAAATTCTATAGTGGATTTTTTCCTTTTGAACGGTACACAATTTGTAATTAACAAAGCACTTTTAAACTTCGTATACTGGTAGAATGTGTTTATAAAACATCTTTTTCTCTTGGCTTTATTGAGAAAATTCTATAGTGGATCTTTTCCTTTTGAACGGCACACAATTTCTAGTTAACTAAACGCTTTTAAACTTCGTATACTGGTAGAATATGTTTATAAAACATCTTTTTCTCTTGGCTTTATTGTGAAAATTCTATAGTGGATCTTTCCCTTTTGAAAGGTACACAATTTCTAGTTAACTAAACACTTTTAAACTTCGTATACTGGTAGATTGTTTGTATATAAAATGTTTTTCTCTTGGCCTTATTGAGAAAATTGTATAGTGGATCTTTTCCTTTTGAACGGCTCACAATTTCTAGTTAACTAAACACGTTAAACTTCGTATACTGGTAGATTGTTTTTATAAAACATCGTTTTCTCTTGGCTTTATTGAGAAAATTCTATAGTGGATCTTTTCCTTTTGAACGGCAGACAATTTCTAGTTAACTAAACACGTGAAACTTCGTATACTGGTAGATTGTTTTTATAAAACATCTTTTTCTTGGCTTTATTGAGAAAATTCTATAGTGTATCTTCCCTTTTGAAAGGTACACAATTTCTAGTTAACTAAACACTGTTAAACTTCGTCTACTGGTAGATTGTTTTTATAAAACATCGTTTACACTTGGCTTTATTGAAAAAATTCTATAGTGGATCTTTTCCTTTTGAACGGCACACAATTTCTAGTTAACTAAACACGTTAAACTTCGTATACTGGTAGATTGTTTTTATAAAACATCTTTTTCTCTTGGCTTTATTGAGAAAATTCTATAGTGGATCTTTTCCTTTTGAAAGGTACACAATTTCTAGTTAACTAAACACTGTTAAACTTCGTCTACTGGTAGATTGTTTTTATAAAACATCGTTTACACTTGGCTTTATTGAGAAAATTCTATAGTGGATCTTTTCCTTTTGAACGGCACACAATTTCTAGTTAACTAAACACTTTTAAACTTCGTATACTGGTAGATTGTTTTTATAAAACATCTTTTTCTCTTGGCTTTATTGAGAAAATTCTATAGTGGATCTTTTCCTTTTGAACGGTACACAATTTCTAGTTAACTAAACACTGTTAAACTTCGTATACTGGTAGATTGTTTTTATAAAACATCTTTTTCTCTTGGCTTTATTGAGAAAATTCTATAGTGGATCTTTTCCTTTTGAACGGCACACAATTTCTAGTTAACTAAACGCTGTTAAACTTCGTTTAATTGTAGAATGTGTTTATAAAACATCTTTTTCTCTTGGCTTTATTGAGAAAATTCTATAGTGGATCTTTTCTTTTTTAACGGTACACAATTTCTAGTTAACTAAACACTTTTAAACTTCGAATACCGGTAGATTGTGTTTATAAAACATCTTTTTCTCATGGCTCTATTCAGAAAATTCTATAGTGGATCTTTTCCTTTTGAACGTTACACAATTTTTAGTTAACTAAACGCTTTTAAACTTCGTATACTGGTAGAATGTGTTTATACAACATCTGTTTGTTTTGTCTTTATTGAGAAAATATATAGTGCATCTTTTCCTTTTGAACGGTACACAATATCTAGTTAACTAAATGCTTTTAAACTTCGTATGCTGGTAGATTGTTTGTATAAAACATCTTTTTCTCTTGGCTTTATTGAGAAAATTCTATAGTGGATCTTTTCCTTTTGAACGGCACACAATTTCTAGTTAACTAAACGCTTTTAATCTTCGTATACTGGTAGAATGTGTTTATAAAACATCTTTTTCTCTTGGCTTTATTGAGAAAATTCTATAGTGGATTTTTTCCTTTTGAACGGTACACAATTTGTAATTAACAAAGCACTTTTAAACTTCGTATACTGGTAGAATGTGTTTATAAAACATCTTTTTCTCTTGGCTTTATTGAGAAAATTCTATAGTGGATTTTTTCCTTTTGAACGGTACACAATTTGTAATTAACAAAGCACTTTTAAACTTCGTATACTTGTAGAATGTGTTTATAAAACATCTTTTTCTCTTGGCTTTATTGAGAAAATTCTATAGTGGATTTTTTCCTTTTGAACGGTACCCAATTTGTAATTAACAAAACACTTTTAAACTTCGTATACTGGTAGAATGTGATTATACATCTTTTTCTCTTGGCTTTATTGTGAAAATTCTATAGTGGATTTTTTCCTTTTGAACGGTACACAATTTGTAATTAACAAAGCACTTTTAAACTTCGTATACTGGTAGAATGTGTTTATAAAACATCTTTTTGTCTTGGCTTTATTGAGAAAATTCTATAGTGGATTTTTTCCTTTTGAACGGTACACAATTTGTAATTAACAAAGCACTTTTAAACTTCGTATACTGGTAGAATGTGTTTATAACACATCTTTTTCTCTTGGCTTTATTGAGAAAATTCTATAGTGGATCTTTTCCTTTTGAACGGCACACAATTACTAGTTAACTAAACGCTTTTAAACTTCGTATATGGTAGAATGTGTCTATAAAACATATTTTTCTCTTGGCTTTATTGTGAAGATTCTATGGTGGATCTTTTCCTTTTGAACGGCACACAATTTCTATTTAAGTAAACACTTTTAAACTTCGTATACTGGTAGAATGTGTTTATAAAACATCTTTTTCTCTTGGCTTCATTGAGAAAATTCTATAGTGGATCTTTTCCTTTTGAACGGCTCACAATTTCTAGTTAACTAAACACTTTTTAACTTCGTATGCTGGTAGAATGTGTTTATAAAACATGTTTTTCTCTTGGCTTTATTGAGAAAATTCTATAGTGGATCTTTTCCTTTTGAACGGCACACAATTTCTAGTTAACTAAACACTTTTAAACTTCGTATACTGGTAGAATATGTTTATAAAACATCTTTTTCTCTTGGCTTTATTGAGAAAATTCTATAGTGGATTTTTTCCTTTTGAACGGTACAGAATTTGTAATTAACAAAGCACTTTTAAACTTCGTATACTGGTAGAATGTGTTTATGAAACATCTTTTTCTCTTGGCTTTATTGAGAAAATTCTATAGTGGATCTTTTCCTTTTGAACGCCACATAATTTCTAATTAACAAAACACTTTTAAACTTCGTATACTGGTAGAATGTGTTTATAAAACATCTTTTTCTCTTGGCTTTATTGAGAAAATTCTATAGTGGATCTTTTCCTTTTGAAGGCAACATAATTTCTAATTAACAAAACACTTTTACACTTCGTATACTGGTAGAATGTGTTTATAAAACATCTTTTTCTCTTGGCTTTATTGAGAAAATTCTATAGTGGATCTTTTCCTTTTGAACGGTACACGATATCTAGTTAACTAAACGCTTGTAAACTTCGTATACTGGTAGAATGTGTTTATAAAACATCTTTTTCTCTTGGCTTTATTGAGAAAATTCTATAGTGGATCTTTTCCTTTTGAACGGCACACAATTTCTAGTTAACTAAACACTTTTAAACTTCGTATACTGGTAGAATATGTTTATAAAACATCTTTTTCTCTTGGCTTTATTGAGAAAATTCTATAGTGGATTTTTTCCTTTTGAACGGTACAGAATTTGTAATTAACAAAGCACTTTTAAACTTCGTATACTGGTAGAATGTGTTTATGAAACATCTTTTTCTCTTGGCTTTATTGAGAAAATTCTATAGTGGATCTTTTCCTTTTGAACGCCACATAATTTCTAATTAACAAAACACTTTTAAACTTCGTATACTGGTAGAATGTGTTTATAAAACATCTTTTTCTCTTGGCTTTATTGAGAAAATTCTATAGTGGATCTTTTCCTTTTGAAGGCAACATAATTTCTAATTAACAAAACACTTTTAAACTTCGTATACTGGTAGAATGTGTTTATAAAACATCTTTTTCTCTTGGCTTTATTGAGAAAATTCTATAGTGGATCTTTTCCTTTTGAACGGTACACGATATCTAGTTAACTAAACGCTTGTAAACTTCGTATACTGGTAGAATGTGTTTATAAAACATCTTTTTCTCTTGGCTTTATTGAGAAAATTCTATAGTGGATCTTTTCCTTTTGAACGGCACACAAATTCTAGTTAACTAAACACTTTAAACTTCGTATACTGGTAGAATGTGTTTATAAAACATCTTTTTCTCTTGGCTTTTTTGAGAGATTTCTATAGTGGATCTTTTTCTTTTGAACGGTACACAATTTCTAGTTAACTAAACACGTTAAACTTCGTATACTGGTAGAATGTGTTTATAAAACATCTTTTTCTCTTGGCTTCATTGAGAAAATTCTATAGTGGATCTTTTCCTTTTGAACGGTACACGATATCTAGTTAACTAAACGCTTTTAAACATCGTATACTGGTAGAATGTGTTTATAAAACATCTTTTTCTCTTGGCTTTATTGAGAAAATTCTATAGTGGATCTTTTCCTTTTGAACGGCACACAAATTCTAGTTAACTAAACTCGTTAAACTTCGTATACTGGTAGATTGTTTTTATAAAACATCGTTTTCTCTTGGCTTTATTGAGAAAATTCTATAGTGGATCTTTTCCTTTTGAACGGCAGACAATTTCTAGTTAACTAAACTCGTTAAACTTCGTATACTGGTAGATTGTTTTTATAAAACATCTTTTTCTCTTGGCATTATTGAGAAAATTCTATAGTGGATCTTTCCCTTTTGAAAGGTACACAATTTCTAGTTAACTAAACACTGTTAAACTTCGTATACTGGTAGATTGTTTTTATAAAACATCGTTTTCACTTGGCTTTATTGAGAAAATTCTATAGTGGATCTTTTCCTTTTGAACGGCACACAATTTCTAGTTAACTAAACACGTTAAACTTCGTATACTGGTAGATTGTTTTTATAAAACATCTTTTTCTCTTGGCTTTATTGAGAAAATTCTATAGTGGATCTTTTCCTTTTGAACGGTACACAATTTCTAGTTAACTAAACACTGTTAAACTTCGTTTACTTGTAGAATGTGTTTATAAAACATCTTTTACTCTTGGCTTTATTGAGAAAATTCTATAGTGGATCTTTTCCTTTGTAACGGTACACAATTTCTAGTTAACAAAACACTTTTAAACTTCGAATACCGGTAGAATGTGTTTATAAAACATCTTTTTCTCATGGCTCTATTGAGAAAATTCTATTGTGGATTTTTTCCTTTTGAACGGTACACAATTTCTAGTTAACTAAACGCTTTTAAACTTCGTATACTGGTAGAATGTGTTTATACAACATCTGTTTGTTTTGTCTTTATTGAGAAAATATAATAGTGGATCTTTTCCTTTTGAACGGTACACGATATCTAGTTAACTAAACGCTTGTAAACTTCGTATACTGGTAGAATGTGTTTATACATCTTTTTCTCTTGGCTTTATTGATAAAATTCTATAGTGGATCTTTTCCTTTTGAACGGTACACAATTTCTTGTTAACGAAACGCTTTTAAACTTCGTATACTGGTAGAATGTGTTTATAAAACATCTTTTTCTCTTGGCTTTATTGAGAAAATTGTATAGTGGATCTTTCCCTTTTGAACGCCACATATTTTCTAATTAACAAAACACTTTTAAACTTCGTATACTGGTAGAATGTGTTTATAAAACATCTTTTTCTCTTGGCTTTATTGAGAAAATTCTATAGTAGATCTTTTCCTTTTGAACGAAATACAATTTCTAGTTAACTAAACACTTTTATACTTCGTATACTGGTAGATTGTTTTTATAAAACATCTTTTTCTCTTGGCTTTATTGAGAAAATTCTATAGTGGATCTTTTCCTTTTGAACGGTACACAATTTCTAGTTAACAAAACGCTTTGAAACTTCGTATACTGGTAGAATGTGTTTATAAAACATCTTTTTCTCTTGGCTTTATTGAGAAAATTCTATAGTGGATCTTTTCCTTTTGAACGCCACATAATTTCTAATTAACAAAACACTTTTAAACTTCGTATACTGGTAGAATGTGTTTATAAAACATCTTTTTCTCTTGGCTTTATTGAGAAAATTCTATAGTGGATCTTTTCCTTTTGAACGAAATACAATTTCTAGTTAACTAAACACTTTTAAACTTCGTATACTGGTAGATTGTTTTTATAAAACATCTTTTTCTCTTGGCTTTATTGAGAAAATTCTATAGTGGATCTTTTCCTTTTGAACGGTACAAAATTTCTAGTTAACAAAACGCTTTGAATCTTCGTATACTGGTAGAATATGTTTATAACACATCTTTTTCTCTTGGTTTTATTGAGAAAATTCTATAGTGGATCTTTTCCTTTTGAACGGCACACAATTTCTAGTTAACTAAACAGTTTGAAACTTCGTATGCTGGTAGAATGTGTTTATAAAACATCTTTTTCTCTTGGCTTTCTTGAGAAAATTCTATAGTGGATTTTTTCCTTTTGAACGGTACACAATTTGTAATTAACAAAGCACTTTTAAACTTCGTATACTGGTAGAATGTGTTTATAAAACATCTTTTTCTCTTGGCTTTATTGAGAAAATTCTATAGTGGATCTTTTCCTTTTGAACGGTACACAATTTGTAATTAACAAAGCACTTTTAAACTTCGGATACTGGTAGAATGTGTTTATAAAACATCTTTTTCTTTTGGCTTTATTGAGAAAATTCTATAGTGGATCTTTTCCTTTTGAACGGTACACAATTTGTAATTAACAAAGCACTTTTAAACTTGGGATACTGGTAGAATGTGTTTATAAAACATCTTTTTCTCTTGGCTTTATTGAGAAAATTCTATAGTGGATTTTTTCCTTTTGAACGGTACACAATTTGTAATTAACAAAGCACTTTTAAACTTCGTATACTGGTAGAATGTGTTTATAAAACATCTTTTTCTCTTGGCTTTATTTAGAAAATTCTATAGTGGATTTTTTCCTTTTGAACGGTACACAATTTGTAATTAACAAAACACTTTTAAACTTCGTATACTGGTAGAATGTGTTTATACATCTTTTTCTCTTGGCTTTATTGAGAAAATTCTATAGTGGATTTTTTCCTTTTGAACGGTACACAATTTGTAATTAACAAAGCACTTTTAAACTTCGTATACTGGTAGAATGTGTTTATAAAATATCTTTTTCTCTTGGCTTTATTGAGAAAATTCTATAGTGGATTTTTTCCTTTTGAACGGTACACAATTTGTAATTAACAAAGCACTTTTAAACTTCGTATACTGGTAGAATGTGTTTATAAAACATCTTTTTCTCTTGGCTTTATTGAGAAAATTCTATAGTGGATTTTTCCTTTTGAACGGTACACAATTGTAATTAACAAAGCACTTTTAAACTTCGTATACTGGTAGAATGTATTTATAAAACATATTTTTTCTCTTGGCTTTGTTTAGAAAATTCGATAGTGGATTTTTTCCTTTTGAACGGTACACAATTTGTAGTTAACTAAACACTTTTAAACTTCGTACACTGGTAGAATGTGTTTATAAAACATCTATTTCTCTTGGCTTTTTTTGAGAAAGTTCAATAGTGGATCTTTTCCTTTTGAACGGCACACAATTTCTAGGTAACTAAACACTTTTAAACTTCGTAAACTGGTAGATTGTTTGTATAAAACATCTTTTTCTCTTGGCTTTATTGACAAAATTCTATAGTGGATCTTTTCCTTTTGAACGGCTCACATTTTCTAGTTAACTAAACGCTTTTAAACTTCGTATACTGGTAGAATGTGTTTATAAATCATCTTTTTCACTTGGCTTTATTGTGAAGATTCTATGGTGGATCTTTTCCTTTTGAACGGCACACAATTTCTATTTAAGTAAACATTTTGAAACTTCGTATACTGGTAGATTGTTTGTTTATAACATGTTTTTCTCTTGGCTTTATTGAGAAAATTCTATAGTGGATTTTTTCCTTTTGAACGGTACACAATTTGTAATTAACAAAGCACTTTTAAACTTCGTATACTGGTAGAATGTGTTTATAAAACATCTTTTTCTCTTGGCTTTATTGAGAAAATTCTATAGTGGATTTTTTCCTTTTGAACGGTACACAATTTGTAATTAACAAAGCACTTTTAAACTTCGTATACTGGTAGAATGTGTTTATAAAACATCTTTTTTCGTGGCTTTATTGAGAAAATTCTATAGTGGATCTTTTCCATTTGAACGGTACACAATTTCTAGTTAACAAAACGCTTTGAAACTTCGTATACTGGTAGAATGTGTTTATAAAACATCTTTTTCTCTTGGCTTTATTGAGAAAATTCTATAGTGGATCTTTTCCTTTTGAACGAAATACAATTTCTAGTTAACTAAACACTTTTAAACTTCGTATACTGGTAGATTGTTTTTATAAAACATCTTTTTCTCTTGGCTTTATTGAGAAAATTCTATAGTGGATTTTTTCCTTTTGAACGGTACACAATTTGTAATTAACAAAACACTTTTAAACTTCGTATACTGGTAGAATGTGTTTATAAAACATCTTTTTCTCTTGGCTTTATTGAGAAAACTCTATAGTGGATCTTTTCCTTTTGAACGGTACACAATTTGTAATTAACAAAACACTTTTAAACTTCGTATACTTGTAGAATGTGTTTATAAAACATCTTTTTCTCTTGGCTTTATTGAGAAAATTCTATAGTGGATTTTTTCCATTTGAACGGTACACAATTTGTAATTAACAAAGCACTTTTAAACTTCGTATACTGGTAGAATGTGTTTATAAAATATCTTTTTCTCTTGGCTTTATTGAGAAAATTCTATAGTGGATTTTTCCCTTTTGAACGGTACACAATTTGTAATTAACAAAGCACTTTTAAACTTCGTATACTGGTAGAATGTGTTTATAAAACATCTTTTTCTCTTGGCTTTATTGACAAAATTCTATAGTGGATTTTTTCCTTTTGAACGGTACACAATTTGTAATTAACAAAGCACTTTTAAACTTCGTATACTGGTAGAATGTATTTATAAAACATATTTTTTCTCTTGGCTTTGTTTAGAAAATTCTATAGTGGATTTTTACCTTTTGAACGGTACACAATTTGTAGTTAACTAAACACTTTTAAACTTCGTACACTGGTAGAATGTTTTATAAAACATCTATTTCTCTTGGCTTTTTGAGAAAGTTCTATAGTGGATCTTTTCCTTTTGAACGGCACACAATTTCTAGGTAACTAAACACTTTTAAACTTCGTATACTGGTAGATGTTTGTATAAAACATCTTTTTCTCTTGGCTTTATTGACAAAATTCTATAGTGGATCTTTTCCTTTTGAACGGCTCACAATTTCTAGTTAACTAAACACATTTTAAACTTCGTATACTGGTAGAATGTGTTTATAAAACATTTTTCTCTTGGCTTTATTGAGAAAATTCTATAGTGGATCTTTTCCTTTTGAACGGCACACAATTTCTAGTTAACTAAAAACTTTTAAACTTCGTATACTGGTAGAATGTGTTTATAAAACATCTTTTTCTCTTGGCTTTATTGAGAAAATTCTATAGTGGATTTTTTCCTTTTGAACGGTACACAATTTGTAATTAACAAAGCACTTTTAAACTTCGTATACTGGTAGTAGAATGTGTTTATAAAACATCTTTTCTCTTGGCTTTATTGAGAAAATTCTATAGTGGATTTTTTCCTTTTGAACGGTACACAATTTGTAATTAACAAAGCACTTTTAACCTTCGTATACTGGTAGAATGTGTTTATAAAACATCTTTTCTCTTGGCTTTATTGAGAAAATTCTGTAGTGGATTTTTTCCTTTTGAACGGTACACAATTTGTAATTAACAAAGCACTTTTAAACTTCGTATACTGGTAGAATGTGTTTATAAAACATCTTTTTCTCGTGGCTTTATTGAGAAAATTCTATAGTGGATTTTTTCCATTTGAACGGTACACAATTTCTAGTTAACAAAACGCTTTGAAACTTCGTATACTGGTAGAATGTGTTTGTAAAACATCTTTTTCTCTTGGCTTTATTGAGAAAATTCTATCGTGGATCTTTTCCTTTTGAACGAAATACAATTTCTAGTTAACTAAACACTTTTAAACTTCGTATACTGGTAGATTGTTTTTATAAAACATCTTTTTCTCTTGGCTTTATTGAGAAAATTCTATAGTGGATTTTTTCCTTTTGCACGGTACACAATTTGTAATTTACAAAACACTTTTAAACTTCGTATACTGGTAGAATGTGTTTATAAAACATCTTTTTCTCTTGGCTATATTGAGAAAACTCTATAGTGGATCTTTTCCTTTTGAACGGTACACAATTTGTAATTAACAAAACACTTTTAAACTTCGTATACTGGAAGAATGTGTTTATAAGACATCTTTTTCTCTTGGCTTTATTGAGAAAATTCTATAGTGGATTTTTTCCTTTTGAACGGTACACAATTTATAATTAACAAAGCACTTTTAAACTTCGTATACTGGTAGAATGTGTTTATAAAACATCTTTTTCTCTTGGCTTTATTGAGAAAATTCTATAGTGGATTTTTTCCTTTTGAACGGTACACAATTTGTAATTAACAAAGCACTTTTAAACTTCGTATACTGGTAGAATGTATTTATAAAACATATTTTTTCTCTTGGCTTTGTTTAGAAAATTGTATAGTGGATTTTTTCCTTTTGAACGGTACACAATTTGTAGTTAACTAAACACTTTTAAACTTCGTACAGTGGTAGAATGTGTTTATAAAACATCTATTTCTCTTGGCTTTTTTTGAGAAAGTTCAATAGTGGATCTTTTCCTTTTGAACGGCACACAATTTCTAGGTAACTAAACACTTTTAAACTTCGTAAACTGGTAGATTGTTTGTATAAAACATCTTTTTCTCTTGGCTTTATTGACAAAATTCTATAGTGGATCTTTTCCTTTTGAACGGCTCACATTTTCTAGTTAACTAAACGCTTTTAAACTTCGTATACTGGTAGAATGTGTTTTATAAATCATCTTTTCACTGGCTTTATTGTGAAGATTCATTATGGTGGATCTTTTCCTTTTGAACGGCACACAATTTCTATTTAAGTAAACATTTTGAAACTTCGTATACTGGTAGATTGTTTGTTTATAACATGTTTTTCTCTTGGCTTTATTGAGAAAATTCTATAGTGGATTTTTTCTTTGAACGGTACACAATTGTAATTAACAAAGCACTTTTAACTTCGTATACTGGTAGAATGTGTTTATAAAACATCTTTTTCTCTTGGCTTTATTGAGAAAATTCTATAGTGGATTTTTTCCTTTTGAACGGTACACAATTTGTAATTAACAAAGCACTTTAAACTTCGTATACTGGTAGAATGTGTTTTATAAAACATCTTTTCGTGGCTTTATTGAGAAAATTCTATAGTGGATTTTTCCATTTGAACGGTACACAATTTCTAGTTAACAAAACGCTTTGAAACTTCGTATACTGGTAGAATGTGTTTAAAAACATCTTTTTCTCTTGGCTTATTGAGAAAATTCTATAGTGGATCTTTTCCTTTTGAACGAAATACAATTGTAGTTAACTAAACACTTTTAAACTTCGTATACTGGAGATTGTTTTTATAAAACATCTTTTTCTCTTGGCTTTATTGAGAAAATTCTATAGTGGATTTTTTCCTTTTGAACGGTACACAATTTGTAATTAACAAAACACTTTTAAACTTCGTATACTGGTAGAATTGTTTATAAAACATCTTTTCTCTTGGCTTTATTGAGAAAACTCTATAGTGGATCTTTTCCTTTTGAACGGTACACAATTTGTAATTAACAAAACACTTTTAAACTTCGTATACTTGTAGAATGTGTTTATAAAACATCTTTTTCTCTTGGCTTTATTGAGAAAATTCTATAGTGGATTTTTTCCATTTGAACGGTACACAATTTGTAATTAACAAAGCACTTTTAAACTTCGTATACTGGTAGAATGTGTTTATAAAACATCTTTTTCTCTTGGCTTTATTGAGAAAATTCTATAGTGGATTTTTTCCTTTTGAATGGTACACAATTTGTAATTAACAAAGCACTTTTAAACTTCGTATACTGGTAGAATGTATTTATAAAACATATTTTTTCTCTTGGCTTTATTTAGAAAATTCTATAGTGGATTTTTTCCTTTTTAAACGGTACACAATTGTAGTTAACTAAACACTTTTAAACTTAGTATACTTAGAATATGTGTAATATGTTTATAAAACATTATTTCTCTTGGCTTTATTGAGAAAATTCTATAGTGGACCTTTTCCTTTTGAACGGCACACAATTTCTAGGTAACTAAACACTTTTAAACTTCGTAAACTGGTAGATTGTGTTATAAAACATCTTTTTCTCTTGCTTTATTGAGAAAATTCTATAGTGGATCTTTTCCTTTTGAACGGTACACAATCTAGTTAACTAAAACGCTTTTAATCTTCGTATACTGGTAGAATGTGTTTATAAAACATCTTTTTCTCTTGGCTTTATTGAGAAAATTCTATAGTGGATTTTTTCCTTTTGAACGGTACACAATTGTAATTAACAAAGCACTTTTAACTTCGTATACTGGTAGAATGTGTTTATAAAATATCTTTTTCTTTCTTGGCTTTATTGAGAAAATTCTATAGTGGATTTTTCCTTTTGAACGGTACACAATTTGTAATTAACAAGCACTTTTAAACTTCGTATACTGGTAGAATGTGTTTATAAAACATCTTTTTCTCTTGGCTTTATTGACAAAATTCTATAGTGGATTTTTTCCTTTTGAACGGTACACAATTTGTAATTAACAAAGCACTTTTAAACTTCGTATACTGGTAGAATGTATTTATAAAACATATTTTTTCTCTTGGCTTTGTTTAGAAAATTCTATAGTGGATTTTTACCTTTTGAACGGTACACAATTTGTCGTTAACTAAACACTTTTAAACTTCGTACACTGGTAGAATGTGTTTATAAAACATCTATTTCTCTTGGCTTTTTTGAGAAAGTTCTATAGTGGATCTTTTCCTTTTGAACGGCACACAATTTCTAGGTAACTAAACACTTTTAAACTTCGTAAACTGGTAGATTGTTTGTATAAAACATCTTTTTCTCTTGGCTTTATTGACAAAATTCTATAGTGGATCTTTTCCTTTTGAACGGCTCACAATTTCTAGTTAACTAAACACATTTTAACTTCGTATACTGGTAGAATGTGTTTATAAAACATGTTTTTCTCTTGGCTTTATTGAGAAAATTCTATAGTGGATCTTTTCCTTTTGAACGGCACACAATTTCTAGTTAACTAAACACTTTTAAACTTCGTATACTGGTAGAATGTGTTTATAAAACATCTTTTTCTCTTGGCTTTATTGAGAAAATTCTATAGTGGATTTTTTCCTTTTGAACGGTACACAATTTGTAATTAACAAAGCACTTTTAAACTTCGTATACTGGTAGAATGTGTTTATAAAACATCTTTTTCTCTTGGCTTTATTGAGAAAATTCTATAGTGGATTTTTTCCTTTTGAACGGTACACAATTTGTAATTAACAAAGCACTTTTAAACTTCGTATACTGGTAGAATGTGTTTATAAAACATCTTTTTCTCTTGGCTTTATTGAGAAAATTCTGTAGTGGATTTTTTCCTTTTGAACGGTACACAATTTGTAATTAACAAAGCACTTTTAAACTTCGTATACTGGTAGAATGTGTTTATAAAACATCTTTTTCTCGTGGCTTTATTGAGAAAATTCTATAGTGGATTTTTTCCATTTGAACGGTACACAATTTCTAGTTAACAAAACGCTTTGAAACTTCGTATACTGGTAGAATGTGTTTGTAAAACATCTTTTTCTCTTGGCTTTATTGAGAAAATTCTATCGTGGATCTTTTCCTTTTGAACGAAATACAATTTCTTGTTAACTAAACACTTTTAAACTTCGTATACTGGTAGATTGTTTTTATAAAACATCTTTTTCTCTTGGCTTTATTGAGAAAATTCTATAGTGGATTTTTTCCTTTTGCACGGTACACAATTTGTAATTACAAAAAACACTTTTAAACTTCGTATACTGGTAGAATGTGTTTATAAAACATCTTTTTCTCTTGGCTTTATTGAGAAAACTCTATAGTGGGATCTTTCTCCTTTTGAACGGTACACAATTTGTATTAACTAAACACTTTTAAACTTCGTATACTGGAGAATGTGTTAAAACATCTTTTCTCTTGGCTTTATTGAGAAAATTCTATAGTGGTTTTTTCCTTTTGAACGGTACACAATTAGTAATTAACAAAGCACTTTTAAACTTCGTATACTGGTAGAATGTGTTTATAAAACATCTTTTTCTCTTGGCTTTATTGAGAAAATTCTATAGTGGATTTTTCCTTTTGAACGGTACACAATTTGTAATTAACAAAGCACTTTTAAACTTCGTATACTGGTAGAATGTGTGTTTATAAAACATCTTTTTCTCTTGGCTTTATTGAGAAAATTCTATAGTTGATTTTTTCCTTTTGACTGGTACACAATTTGTAATTAACAAAGTACTTTTAAACTTCGTATACTGGTAGAATGTATTTATAAAACATATTTTTTCTCTGGCTTTATTAGAAAATTCTATAGTGGATTTTTTCCTTTTGAAAGGTACACAATTTGTAATTAACAAAAAGCACTTTTAAACTTCGTATACTGGTAGAATGTGTTTATAAAACATCTTTTCTCTTGGCTTTATTGAGAAAATTCTATAGTGGATTTTTCCTTTTGAACGGTACACATTTGTAATTAACAAAACACTTTTAAACTTCGTATACTGGTAGAATGTGTTTATAAAACATCTTTTTCTCTTGGCTTTATTGACAAAATTCTATAGTGGATTTTTTCCTTTTGAACGGTACACAATTGTAATTAACAAAGCACTTTTAAACTTCGTATACTGGTAGAATGTGTTTATAAAACATCTTTTTTCTCTGGCTTTGATTTAGAAAATTCTATAGTGGATTTTACCTTTTGAACGGTACACAATTTGTCGTTAACTAAACACTTTTAAACTTCGTATACTGGTAGAATGTGTTTATAAAACATCTTTTCTCTTGGCTTTTTTGAGAAAGTTCTATAGTGGATCTTTTCCTTTTGAACGGCACACAATTTCTAAGGTAACTAAACACTTTTAACTTCGTATACTGGTAGATGTTGTTGTATAAAACATCTTTTCTCTGGCTTTATTGAGAAAATTCTATAGTGGATCTTTTCCTTTTGAACGGCTCACAATTTTTAGTTAACTAAACACATTTTAACTTCGTATACTGGTAGAATGTGTTTATAAAACATGTTTTCTCTTGGCTTTATTGAGAAAATTCTATAGTGGATCTTTTCCTTTTGAACGGCACACATTTCTAGTTAACTAAACACTTTTAAACTTCGTATACTGGTAGAATGTGTTTATAAAACATCTTTTTCTCTTGGCTTTATTGAGAAAATTCTATAGTGGATTTTTTCCTTTTGAACGGTACACAATTTGTAATTAACAAAGCACTTTTAAACTTCGTATACTAGTAGTGGTAGAATGTGTTTATAAAACATCTTTTTCTCTTGGCTTTATTGAGAAAATTCTATAGTGGATTTTTCCTTTTGAACGGTACACAATTTGTAATTAACAAAGCACTTTTAAACTTCGTATACTGGTAGAATGTGTTATAAAACATCTTTTTCTTTGGCTTTATTGAGAAAATTCTATAGTGGATCTTTTCCTTTTGAACGGTACACAATTTGTAATTAACAAAGCACTTTTAAACTTGGGATACTGGTAGAATGTGTTTATAAAACATCTTTTTCTCTTGGCTTTATTGAGAAAATTCTATAGTGGATTTTTTCCTTTTGAACGGTACACAATTTGTAATTAACAAAGCACTTTTATACTTCGTATACTGGTAGAATGTGTTTATAAAACATCTTTTTCTCTTGGCTTTATTGAGAAAATTCTATAGTGGATTTTTTCCTTTTGAACGGTACACAATTTGTAATTAACAAAGTACTTTTAAACTTCGTATACTGGTAGAATGTATTTATAAAACATATTTTTTCTCTTGGCTTTATTGAGAAAGTTCTATAGTGGACCTTTTCCTTTTGAACGGCACACAATTTCTAGTTAACTAAACACTTTTAAACTTCGTAAACTGGTAGATTGTTTGTATAAAACATCTTTTTCTCTTGGCTTTATTGAGAAAATTCTATAGTGGATCTTTTCCTTTTGAACGGCACACAATTTCTAGTTAACTAAACACTTTTAAACTTCGTAAACTGGTAGAATGTATTCATAAAACATCTTTTTCTCTTGGCTTTATTGTGAAGATTCTATGGTGGATCTTTTCCTTTTGAACGGCACACAATTTCTATTTAAGTAAACACTTTGAAACTTCGTATACTGGTAGATTGTTTGTATACAACATGTTTTTTCTTGGCTTTATTGAGAAAATTCTATAGTGGATCTTTTCCTTTTGAACGGCTCACAATTTCTATTTAAGTAAACACTTTGAAACTTCGTATACTGGTAGAATGTGTTCATAAAACATCTTTTTCTCTTGGCTTTTTTGAGAGATTTCTATAGTGGATCTTTTTCTTTTGAACGGTACACAATTTCTAGTTAAGTAAACACTTTTTAACTTCGTATACTGGTAGAATGTGTTTATAAAACATGTTTTTCTCTTGGCTTTATTGAGAAAATTCTATAGTGGATCTCTTCCTTTTGAACGGCACACAATTTCTGATTAACTAAACACTTTTAAACTTCGTATACTGGTAGATTGTGTTTATAAAACATCTTTTTCTTTCTTCCTTTCTTCCTGCCAACATCCTATATATGGAGAGACGACGGTGAACAAGTACGGTCGCCGTCTGTGAGACGCGCCTTTCCACAGCTCTTCTCATTGACCGAACTGCAATCATGGATCAAGCAGGGGCCGAGGTTGTGCAAACGGCAATGCAAGTGTCATCGCCATGCTTTTGAGCAGGTCTGCCCCCCGGGTTCAAACTTCTTCGTCTTCAATTCCACCAAGGCGTTCTATAGAGGATTAGTGGAGGAGAGGTGCGACGACGTTCTTGGGGGAGACTCTTGGCGTCGACAGGGAATACCTGACTCGCCTCATCAGGACCACTTTCGGGTCAGAACTTATGGACAATTTCCAGAGATCCCTGGCCTGGCAGTGCTATTGGGGAGCCCTACCCGTTCGAGATAAGGTCTAGAGACACGGTTCAAGAAACACCATCCCGAGAGGGGTCAGAACCACGAAACCGTCGTGCAATGTCCAAATATTTCAGACCTGTGGGCCTATGTCGAACGGCTGCCGTCACTTGTGGGACGAGTCCGGTTGTCAACCGGGTCTATCGTAAATATTGCCCCGCCACCTTCCTTTATCGGGAAGGCAAGGCAGTTTTCATCGTACTGGTGGCTATGGCGAACGAGTGTGTGTGGTGGACTCTTTTGAAAGGCTTAGAGACAAATACTTTCCTCTCTGGCCAACCTCTCATCAACTTTTTCAAGTATCACTTGGAAAGGAAGGTAAGAGTAGGAGTAAGATGGAAGCTTTGTCTAATGAAACGTTTAATAAAAGGTGGGTGAATGTAGCAAAGATGGTACGCACGGATAACGAAACCACTTTGAGCATGATCCTATATAACAAAAAAGAGAAAGAGCGTATTGCTCTCATGTTTATTTTCCCCGTGGTTACCGTGGTGTTTTTTCGTAGGGTTTTCTTTCCACGGATAACCCTAGTCAGTGTTATATTTTCTCCCCTTTTTGGGAATATCTGTTGTTAAAACGTTACCTTGTTATCGCTTTGTGTACCCGTCCCAAAACCTTTTCGATTCCTATTGATTGGTTTTGTAAAGAAAAATTCTACATTGTATCGTCCCCTCTGTGTTCGGCCCTGTGTGGCCTAATAAAGAAATCTATCTATCTATCTATCTATCTATCTATCTATCTATCTATCTATCTATCTATCTATCTATCTATCTATCTATGTCCACCTGTCTGACTTTGTCTCTCTTTTTCGCTCTCTCTCTCTCTCTCTCTCTCTCTCTCTCTCTCTCTCTCTCTCTCTTAGTCTATCTCCCCACCCATCTACCTGTTTGCCTTTATACCCGACTGTTTGTGTCTGTTTTTAGTCAGCTAAAAAGAATACCACACACACACACACACACACACACACACACACACACACACCACACACAACTCTCTCTCTCCTCTTTCTATCCTCTCTCTCACCTTCTCTCTCTCTCTTGCCATAAATAGCTCAGCAAAGGAAAAAGACAAAACGAAGGCAAACATAAACCAACTACAGCAACAAAAACCCATAAAACAACATGGACGTCACTGTCGTCTGCTTAAATTATTGACTAAAAAAAAAATAAAAGAAGCATAAAGAAAACTAAATGCTAACTATACATATGACCGCAACATCAACAACAGCAACAACACGATCGTGTGTATAAGTATTGACTGAAGAAAGGGAAGAAGAAGAAAGCGAGGCAAACGAAAAAGAAATTAGAGCTAAAACAACAGAAATACGAATTGATTGGTGAGAAAAAGCAAGAAAGAGAAATGGGATAAATGTAACGAGAATAAGCGAAAGGCAACGAAGAAAAAATATATAAATATATTATTAGGAAGCACTCCGTCGGTTACGACGATGAGCGTTCCGGTTGATCCGAATCAACGGAACAGCCTGCTCGTGAAATAACGTGTAAGTGGCTGAGCACTCCACAGACACGTGCACCCTTAACGTAGTTCTCGGGGATATTCAGCGTGACACAGAGAGTGACAAGGCCGGCCCTTTGAAATTGAAGCACTCCGTCGGTTACGACGACGAGGGTTCCGGTTGATCCGAATCAACGGAACAGCCTGCTCGTGAAATAAACGTGTAAGTGGCTGAGCACTCCACAGACACGTGCACCCTTAACGTAGTTCTCGGGGATATTCAGCGTGACACAGAGAGTGACAAGGCCGGCCCTTTGAAATTGAAGCACTCCGTCGGTTACGACGACGAGGGTCCCGGTTGATCCGAATCAACGGAACAGCCTGCTCGTGAAATAAACGTGTAAGTGGCTGAGCACTCCACAGACACGTGCACCCTTAACGTAGTTCTCGGGGATATTCAGCGTGACACAGAGAGTGACAAGGCCGGCCCTTTGAAATTGAAGCACTCCGTCGGTTACGACGACGAGGGTTCCGGTTGATCCGAATCAACGGAACAGCCTGCTCGTGAAATTAACGTGTAAGTGGCTGAGCACTCCACAGACACGTGTACCCTTAACGTAGTTCTCGGGGATATTCAGCGTGACACAGAGAGTGACAAGGCCGGCCCCTTGAAATACAGGTACAACAGAAACAGGAAGTAAGATTGAGAGAAAGTTGTGGTGAAAGAGTACAGCAGGGATCACCACCATCCGCTGCCGGAGCCTCGTGGAGCTTTACGTGTACCTTAACGTAGTTCTCGGGGATATTCAGCGTGACACAGAGAGTGACAAGGCCGGCCCTTTGAAATACAGGTACAACAGAAACAGGAAGTAAGATTGAGAGAATGTTGTGGTGAAAGAGTACAGCAGGGATCACCACCATCTGCTGCCGGAGCCTCGTGGAGCTTTACGTGTACCCTTAACGTAGTTCTCGGGGATATTCAGCGTGACACAGAGAGTGACAAGGCCGGCCCTTTGAAATACAGGTACAACAGAAACAGGAAGTAAGAGTGAGAGAATGTTGTGGTGAAAGAGTACAGCAGGGATCACCAACATCCCCTGCCGGAGCCTCGTAGAGCTTTTAGGTTTTTCGCTCAATAAACACTCACAACGCCCGGTCTGGGAATCGAAACCGCGATCCTATGACCGCGAGTCCGCTGCCCTAACCACTGGGCCATTGCGCCTCCACAAATATATTATTGTCGCATGGCTGACGTGGTTAAGAAAACCCGTTTCGCATATGCCACTTGTTTCTGAGTGGATAGATAGATAGATATATATGTGTGTATATATGTGTGTATATATGTGTGTATATATATGTGTATATATATATGGACACTAAAGAAAGCTGAACAGAAGAGAATTAATGCATTCGAGCTTTGGTGTTGGAGAAGACTTTTACGGATTCCATGGACAGCGAGGCTCGCCAATGGAGAAGTTCTTAAGCAAATCAGGCCGAAAATGTCGCGAGAAGCTGGGATCACCAAGCGTAGATTGGCATATTTCGGTCATATTATGCGGAGAAAATTCCTGGAGAAGGACATCATGCTTGGAATGGTCAGTGGCAAGAGAGGAAGAGGCCGACCAAGAACCCGCTGACTTAACTCCATCAAGAGTGATACCGGAATGGACATGGCCAGTCTGAAAGAAGCGGCCCAGGATAGAACTGACTGGAGGACACTGATCCAACGAGTGACCGAGAGTCGACTTCGACTGAGCGGATAGAGAGATTTGGTGATATGAACAAATTTGATTCTGCCAAAACTGAAATGAAACTTTTAATAAAAGAAGTTCATGCACATGGGCGTAGGAGTGGCTGTGTGGTAAGTAGCTTGCTTACGAACCACATGGTTCCGGGTTCAGTCCCACTGCGTGGCACCTTGGACAAGTGTCTTCTACTAAAGCCTCGGACCGACCAGAGCCTTGTGACTCACAAGGCTCACAGGTTTTGGTAGACGGAAACTGAAAGAAGCCTTTCGTATATCTATCTATCTATCTATCTATCTATCTATCTATCTATCTATCTATCTATCTATCTATCTATCTATCTATCTATCTATCTACGTACCTACATACCAACCTACCTACCTGTCTGTCTGTCTGTCTATATATCTAGTTGGAATTTACAGAAAAACAAAAGATGAAGACAGGTGTGTAAACAACAAATAGGTGTATTAGTTTAACGGTCGGGAAGGTGAGAAAGTCTGTAACGTTTCGAGCCTACGCTCTTCAGCAGAAAGGAGCGCGAGAAAATAAAAACAGGGAGAGAATATATAAAGCTTTAGCGGCTAGCGGTCAATCATTTGTGTGGCTGTGTTTGTCCCCCACTCACCATCGCTTGAGAACCGATGTTGGTGTGTTTACGTCCCCGTAACTTAGCGGTTCGGAAAAAGTGATCGATTGAATAAGTACTAGGCTTGCAAAGAATAAGTCCTGGGTTCGATTTTATTCGACTAAAGGTGGTGCTGCAGCATGGCCACAGTCAAATGACTGAAACAAGTAAAAGGATGAAAGAAAGATTGTGTGTGTGTGTGTGTGTGTGTGTGTGTGTGTGTGTATAAGCACATACAGATACGTAGGTTTACATACACATGCATACATAAAAACCACTATCACTACCACTAAGATTAACATCACCACTACTACCAGACGACCACCACCAGTACTACCGCCAAAACTACCACCATGACCACCACCAATAACATCACCGCTACCACCAGACTACCACCACCATGACCACCACCAATAACATCACCGCTACCACCAGACTACCACCACCATGACCACCACCAATAACATCACCGCTACCACCAGACTACCACCACCAGTACTACCGCCAAGACTACCACCATGACCACCACTAACATCACCACTACCATCAGACTATCACCACCAGTACTACCGCCAAAACTACCACCATGACCACCACCACTAACATCACCGCTACCACCAGACTACCACCAGACTACCACCACCAGTACTACCGCCAAGACTACCACCATGACCACCACTAACATCACCACTACCACCAGACTATCACCACCAGTACTACCGCCAAAACTACCACCATGACCACCACCACTAACATCACCGCTACCACCAGACTACCACCAGACTACCACCACCAGTACTACCGCCAAGACTACCACCATGACCACCACTAACATCACCACTACCACCAGACTATCACCACCAGTACTACCGCCAAAACTACCACCATGACCACCACCACTAACATCACCGCTACCACCAGACTACCACCAGACTACCACCACCAGTACTACCGCCAAGACTACCACCATGACCACCACTAACATCACCACTACCACTACTACCGCCAAGACTACCACCACCAGTACTACTACCGCCAAGACTACCACCATGACCACCACCACTAACATCACCGCTACCACCAGACTACCACCAGACTACCACCACCAGTACTACCGCCAAGACTACCACCATGACCACCACTAACATCACCACTACCACCAGACTATCACCACCAGTACTACCGCCAAGACTACCACCAGTACTACCGCCAAAACTACCACCATGACCACCACTAACATCACCACTACCACCAGACTACCACCACCAGTACTACCGCCAAAACTACCACCACCACCACCACCACTAACATCACCACTACTACCAGACTACCACCACCACCACCACCACTAACATCACCACTACTACCAGACTACTACCACTACTACTTCCAACACTATCATCACCACTACCACTACTACCGCCAACACCAACACCATGTACACACTCACATATACGCGCGCGCACACACACATAGACGCATACACACAACCGTACAAATACGTGCATGTATGCGTACACACATACATACACACGTACACATTACACATACATACACATGCACGCATGCACATGTACACACACACAAACACATACTGGAATATCCACATACACACATACGCATTTCATACACTCGTACACATACATACAAACACATACACACACACGCTCGCACATGTATTTCCACCACCACCATCACCACCACCACTACCATCACCACCACCACCACTACCATCACCACCACCACCACTACCATCACCATCACCACCACCACCTCCACCACCACCATCACCACCACCACCACTACCATCACCATCACCACCTCCACCACCACCATCACCACCACCACCATCACCACCACCACCACCTTCCACCACCACCATCATTACCACCACCACCACCATCATCACCACCACTACCACCACCACCACCACCATCACCACCACCTTCCACCACCACCATCACCACCACCACCACTACTACCGCCACGACTATCACCACCACTACCACTTGCATCACCCCTACCAGACTACCACCACCACCACCACCACCACCACCAGCACCACCAGCACCACCACCATCTCCACCACCACCACTACCGTCACCACCACCACCACCACCACCACAACAACAACAACAAGAGCAACACTAACATGTCGAACCACTAAGACTGACCGTTACGCCCCTCGCCTCAACTCCGAACCCCCGCCGCCATTCCTCGCAGAAAGAAAAAGGATAAAAAACCGCCAAAAAAAAAACCAAAAAAAAATGGCCGGGCTTCCCCTTCCATCCCGTCCCACCACCACCACCGCCTCCGTTAATTCACCAATGAAGCTAAAACAACAAAAAAACAAAAAAAAAAACAAGAAAAAACCCCCCCAAAAAACGTATAAATAAAAGACAAATTAATGAGACAAAAAAATCCAAAATGGAAGACGAAAATCTTTTGTAACAACAAAAAGAAAAACAAAAAGAAAGAATATCGGAAGAAAAGGTCAATGTTTTCCTGTTTATTAAAGAAATTGTGACCCTTCCCCCTCACCGCCGCCGCCGCCGCACATTCCCCCCCCCGCCATCCGCCGTCTCTTTTTTTTTCTTTCTTTTTTGTTCATTTGACGTTGTAGACACTAGCGCCACCTACAACACCGTAATGAACGGCAACAATAGGTACGGGGGGACGGGGACGGCGATAACGAACAAGAGGAACAACAACAACAGTAATAATAATAATAATAATAATGATAATGATAATAATAATAATAATAATAATAATGATAATGATAATAATAATAATGATAACAATGATAATGATAATAATAATAATGATAATGATAATAATAATAATAATAATAATAATGATAATAATAATAATAATAATGATAATGATAATGATAATAATAATAATAATAATGATAATGATAATAATAATGATAATAATGATAACAATGATAATAATAGTCATCAGTGTCACGACCACCACCACTGCTACCACCGTCACCACAACCACTACCACTAACATTACTACTACCACCAGACTACTACTACTACTACTACCACCTATACTACCGCCACGACTATCACCACCACCACTAACAACACCATTACCACCAGACTATCACCAGCACTACTACCACCACCACCACTACCACCAGACTGCCACCACCACTACTACCACCAAGACTATCACAACCACCACTACTAATATCAGCACTACCACCAGACTATCGCCACCACTATCACCACCACTACCACTAGCATCACCCCTACCACCAGACTACCACCATCACTAACATCACCACTACCACCGGACTATCACCACCACTACTACCGCCACTACCACCACTAACATTACTACCACCAGACTACCACCACCACTACTACCACCAAGACTGTCACCACCATCACTACCACCAGATTACCACCACCACCACTAACATCGCCACTACCACCACTACAACCGCCAACACTATCACCACCACTAATACTAACATTACCACTACCCCCAGACTACTACCACCAGTACTACCGCCAAAACTACCACCACCACCACCACCACCACTAACATCACCACTACCACCAGACTACTACCACTACTACTTCCAACACTATCACCACGACTACCGCCAACACCATTACCACTACCATTAACCTCATCACCAC
>NW_021833252.1:77500-83198 GCF_006345805.1 Octopus sinensis
CACATACATTCACCCACAGTAAAGATGCATGCATATATATGAAAGACAGAGACACATATACTCACACACGCATGTATATAGATACACATACACATATGTAGATATACATGCACAAATACCAACAGATACGTTGTTGTTTCGTTGTTTGTTGTTTCTCGAGCCACGCCTGGTTCATAAGGCCCGGTTTCCCGGTTTCCCACCATGACGGGACGCCGGTCCGTCGCAGATGAGCTACAAGATGCAGGAGGAAAGAGTGAGAGAAAGTTGTGGTGAAATCCACATAGGCGTAAGAGTGGTTCTGGGTTCAGTCCCACTGCGTGGCACCTTGGGCAAGTGTTTTCTACTATAGCCTCGGGCCGACCAAAGCCTTGGATTTGGTAAACGGAAGCTGAAAGAAGCCCGTCGTATGTATGTATGTATGTATGTATGTATGTATGTATGTATGTATGTATGTATGTATGTGTGTGTGTATGTGTGTGTGTGTGTATGTGTGTATGTATGTATGTATGTATGTATGTATGTATGTATGTATGGTTGGTTGGTTGGTTGGTTGTTCCTTCTCGAGCCATGCCTGGCTCATAAGGGGCGGTTTCCCGGTTTCCTTGGCGTATAGGTTCCCCACCTGGACATGACACCAGTCCATCGCAGGTGAGCTGCAAGACACAGGAGGAAAGAGTGAGAGAAAGTTGTGGCGAAAGAGTCAGCAGAAGTGTTGCCATTACCTTCCGCTGGAGCCGTGTGGAGCTTAGGTGTTTCGCTCATAAACACACACATCGCCCGGTCTGAGATTTGAACCCGCGATCCCTCGAACGCGAGTCCGCTGCTCTAACCACTAGGCCATGCGCCTCCGCCAACAGATACACATACATATAAAAAACGTGGACACAGACATGTGCTCAAATAACGACAGACAGACAGACACGCATACATAACTATACTCTCATACAAAAACACACACACACACTCACACACACACAGCAACATATATGCACGTACACAAATTCGCACACAGACTGACAAACTTTCACCACACACACACACACACCACCACGTAACGACAACAACAACAACAATAGCAAATATGCACATACACAACATCGAACACAGAAGAACGTTCACACCACACACACACAACACCACAACACACACCACACACACACACAACACACACACGCGCGCACACACCACACATACACGCACCCACACTCACAACACACACGCACACACACATACACGCACACATACATACACTCACACGCACACACACACACACACGCACACACACACGCAGACACACACACGCACACACTCACACGCACACGCACACACACACACACACACACCAGCCGGCGCGCACAACAGCACAGACATACCGACAGGTCGACGGACAAACAGACGAGCGGGCAGACACAAATATTGAGAGAGAGAGAGAGAGAATTTCGAGAATAGATCGGCAGCGAATGTTGAATCAAGGCATTGGAAAAATTTCCTCAACACAAACAGTTGGAAGAAGAAGAACAACAACAACCACAACAAGAACAACAACAACTGTAATACGATCTACAACAAGCACAACAACAAGAAGAGAAACTGGGAACGAATTTCGCCCAAAATAGCCACAGCGGTGAGAATATAAATAGCAACAGGGGAGACGTGAACATTCGCAACAAACACAAATACAACAGATAATTAATAGGCGCAGGAGTGGCTGTGTGGTAAGTAGCTTGCTAACCAACCACATGGTTCCGGGTTCAGTCCCACTGCGTGGCATCTTGGGCAAGTGTCTTCTGCTATAGCCCCGGGCCGACCAATGCCTTGTGAGTGGATTTGGTAGACGGAAACTGAAAGAAGCCTGTCGTATATATGTATATATATATATGTGTGTGTGTATGTTTGTGTATGTAAGAGTGAAGAGTAAAACAGTTTCAACAAAATTAACGACAAGAGTGAAAGTTTTAATAGCGATGAGATATCGGTTTTAAAATTTCGGTACAAGGCCAGCAATTTTGGGAGAGGGGTTAAATCAGTTATATTGACCCCTCCCCCGCCCTGGTGCTCATCTGATACTTATTCTGTCGACCCCCAAAAGGATGAAAGATAAAGCGGGACCTGGGCGGAATTTGAAACCGGCTGAATTTGAACCGGCTCAGCATTTTGTCCACCTTTGTAACGATTCTACCAGCTCGCCACAATAATAATAATAATAATAATAATAATAATAATAGAGGAAGAAATGCCTTTTTAGCTATTGCGCAATGATCTGAAACGTGCATATTAAATGCATCCAAAATCATGAGAAAAAAAATGCTTTCTAATTGATGTATCAATACCGGCAGATGACAAGGTGTCTCTAAAAGAAATGGAGAAACTCTCAAAATACAAAGACCTGGAAATAGAGGTAACCAGAATGTGGAATCTAAAAACAGAAACAATTCCTATCATAGCAGGTGCATTAGGCATGATAAAAAATATTCAGACAAATAGATAACAAAAACACCAGGACTTACAAACACATATAACATACAGAAAATTGCACTACTAGGCACTGCACACATCCTACGCAGAACACTTTCCATACTTTCCAGAGCATCACAACAAATCACAGCACATACCTAAGGCACACAGAGCTGCGCTCAGTAGTGAAGTGAAAGCACGCTATAAAAATAAAACTACTGAATAATAATAATAATAATAATAATAATAATAATAATAATAATAATAATAATAGGCGCAGGAGTGGCTGTGTGGTAAGTAGCTTGCTAACCAACCACGCGGTTGCGGGTTCAGTCCCACTGCGTGGCATCTTGGGCAAGTGTCTTCTGCTATAGCCCCGGGCCGACCAATGCCTTGTGAGTGGATTTGGTAGACGGAAACTGAAAGAAGCCTGTCGTATATATGTATATATATATGTATGCGTGTGTTTGTGTGTCTGTGTTCGTCCCCCAAGCATTGCTTGACAACCGATGCTGGTGTGTTTAGGTCCCCGTCACTTAGCGGTTCGGCAAAAAGAGACCGATAGAATAAGTACTAAAAGATGATGCTCCAGCATGGCCGCAGTCAAATGACTGAAACAAGTAAAAGAGTAAAAGAGTAAAAGAGTAGTAGTAATGATGATAATAATAATACTGATAATAATAATAATAATAATAATAATAATAATTGTAGTAGTAGTAGTAGTAGTAATGATGATAATAATAATACTGATAATAATAATGAGAAGAGATAGAATACTTATAGAAAGGAAATGGAGGAGGGGAGAGAAAAGGGAAGGAGAATGAGAAAGAAAAAAGAGGAAAAGGGTTTGGCCGTGTAGGTATGAGAGTAGAGAAAACGTGAAAGAGAAGGAATCATATGCAAGGAACAAAACAGAAATAGTCATATGAATAAATTGAATAAATAAAACATTAACTGAGGAAGAAATGCCTTTTTAGTTATTGCGCAATGATCTGAAACGTGCGTATTAAATGCATCCAAAATATCATTATTTGGATTGACTTCATTATTATATACTATACGATTCTATTCCTGTACAAGCAAGCCAGTCCGAACTCAATTTACCTGGAAACTATAACAATGACATGTGGTTTGTTCTGTTCGACTAGAGTCGGAAATAGAGAATACCAAACGAGTTCCCTATGGATACCGTATTTATTACAACGAGTGGCTTGTAAATACGGTATCCATAGGGAATGAGTTTGGTATATTATTTATTACACCCGAATAAACGACCATATTTTATTAACCCAATAACTAAATTCTTCACGTTTAGTTGTAACTTATGAATGACAAAAGTAGTGCCGTCACCGTGACCTCAAGTCATCACCATGGATTGACCAATCAGAAGCAGCGCTCTCACCGAGACCTCGGGTCATCACAATGGATTGACCAATCAGAAGCAGCGCTCGCAGTATCTGACATATGTTAGATACCAAAAATATCTCGAAGTGTTCTCACTCACATGTGTGTAATAAATTCCGGTAACATATATGAATACATACCGTTAGTGGCACTGTGAAGGTTTGTAAGACATTGCTAAATTCTCCATCTGCGATAGATGAACACACTTGGGTGTATTCGTCGGCAGTTCTACCAACACACCAACTCAACAGCGTATTTACAAACACCAGAAACCCTCTTCAGCGCAAAACTCTTGTCGCTTTGTTAGCGACCGGCTTGAAATCTCTCAAGAAGAACTTAAATAAAAAATATATATGTCTGTGTGTGTCTGTGTGTTTGTTTGTGTGTCTGTGTGTTTGTTTGTGTGTATGTATTAATGCGACCCCTCGTGTTAGAAACAGTAATTAAACTAGTTGCTAGAGAAAGGAAAAAGAAATATAGGCACAGGAGTGGCTGTGTGGTAAGTAGCTTGTTTACCAACCACATGGTTCCGGGTTCAGTCCCACTGCGTGGCATCTTGGGCAAGTGTCTTCTGCTATGAGTGGATTTGGTAGACGGAAACTGAAAGAAGCCCGTCGTATATATGTATATATATATATATGCATGTGTTTGTGTTTGTGTCTGTGTTTGTCCCCCTAGCATTGCTTGATGACCGATGCTGCTGTGTTTACGTCCCCGTCACTTAGCGGTTCGGCAAAACGAGACCGATAGAATAAGTACTGGGCTTACAAAAGAATAAGTCCCGGGGTCGAGTTGCTCGATTAAAAAAGGCGGTGCTCCAGCATGGCCGCAGTCAAATGACTGAAACAAGTAAAAGAGTAAAAGAGTATAAATCTACATATTAATAAAAGAAACAACAAAAACAAAAAAAAAACAATCGCACAAACGTACATAATTAAAAGACAAACGGCAGGCGTTTTACTATCAAGGCGGCAAGACGTGTTTGATTGCGGCAGGTAGCGTGCGGGCAATGGGAGATGATGAAACGCAAGCAAAGAGGGAACAGGGTATAATTTGAATCTTGATTGCGGAAGTAACGGGAAATTAGGCCAGGACATATATTTTATTGGTCCTTAACGATACAGCTTATGAGTTAGGGTTACACACACACACACACACACACACACACACACACACACACAGACACAGACACACACACATGCACACACACACATGCACACACACACATATACACACACACACACACGTACATACGCACACATACACACACACAACATACACACACATATACACACACATACACACACATGCACACACACACACACATATATACACACACACACGCACACACACACACATACGCACACATACACACACACACACACGCACACACACATACATACACACACACACAACATACACACAACACACACACACACACATACGCACACATACACACACACAACATACACACACATACACACACACACACATATACACACAGACACACAGACACACACGCACACACACATGCACACACACAGACACACACATACACACACAACATACACACGCACACACACACACGCACACATGTAAACACATGAAACGAGGAGAGAGATAGAAATATATATATGTATATACATACACGTACAAACATATATATATATATGTACACAAACATTTATGTACGTATACATACACATATATATATTATGGAGATATATGTATGTAAATAGCTTGTCTGTCTGTCTGTCTGTCTGTCTTTTTCTTTCTTCCTTCCTTCCTTTCTTCCTTTCTTCCTTCCTTCCTTTCTTCCTTTCTTCCTTTCTTCCTTCTT
>NW_021833253.1:0-78946 GCF_006345805.1 Octopus sinensis
TTCGGAATGACCCCGCAGCCGACGCTCTGGAGCAGGAGTGAAGAACAGCTCTTTCGAGAGGTTACACTTTCCGCTTATGATGTTGTGAGCGAGAATGAGATCACCATGGCGGCGGCGTTTTTTGAGAGAATAAAGGTCGAGCGTCTTCAGTCTTTCTTCATAAGACAAATTTTTGAGACCATGAACCATGCGGGTAGCCAGCTTCTGGACTCTTTCGGGATGCTGTATGTCTTTGACGAGATAAGGAGAAGAGGCTTGAATCCCGTACTCCAATATGGGTCTCACCAGCGTGACATAGAGTGGTAGGAATATGGCTGCTGTGAGCATTCCGAATGACCGTCAAATCAAGAACAGAACTCCACGTGCTTTGTTGGCAGCATGGACACACTGGGCTGAAGGTGAAAAGGAGGAATCCACCAAGATACCGAGGTCCTTTACCTGATCGGTCCTCTCCAGCAGCAGACGACTCGGCTCGAAATCAAGTTGAGTTGCAGGAGAGGCGCCAACAGGCAGATGACAGCACTTTGACACGTTCAGACACAGGTCCCATTCGTTAGACCACCTCCAAATTTGGTGGAGGCATCGACGAAGGCTGCAAAGATGTTCAGATAAGCAATCTCTTGATTCAACCTAGCAAAACCTAATTCCCCATTTTACATCATTCATATCTCACTCCTATAGCTCATTTACTATCTGTCTATCTATCTATTATTATATTCATTATTGTAATTATTACTATTATCATCATCTATATATATATGTTTGTATGCATTTATTTGTGCGTGTGTTTTTATGTATATAAATACATGTGTATTTGTGTATATAAGTGCATGTGCATTTCTGTATATTGTTCCCAACTCCCAAAATTTATGTATATATTTGTAAGTATATATCTATCTCCCTCTCTCTCTCTCTCTCTCTCTCTCTCTCTCTCTACATATATATATATATATATATATATATATTATATATATATACAAGGGGCGTTCAATAAGTAATGCCCCTGACCCACTTCCCATAGCAGTAGAGCAACGAAACTTAGCACAGTTATTAATAATTTTCTACATAGGAACCACCCAGAGTTACGCATTTCTCCCATCGTTTGATGCAGCGCTGGAGACCGTTTTTGTAGAAGACCCCAGCTTCGTCCTCCAACCACGACGTGACTTTAGAAATCAAGGCTGCATCATCTGTGAAATGCTTTCCTTTAAAAAAAAACTTCATGGTTGGGAAGAGGTGAAAATCAGAGAGTGCAAGGTCAGGAGCGTTGGGGGGATGGGGGAGGAGTTCATAGCAGCACGCCTGTTCTTCTGATCTGGCGACACGCGAGTTGTGGACCGGAGCATTGTCCTACAGGAGGAGGATGCCTTTTCTGATCTTGCCCCGCCTCTTGATTTTGATAGCTTCTCTTAATTTCCTCAAAAGTGAAGCATAATAGGCTCCTGTAATTGTGGTACCCTTTGCCAGGAAATCTGTCATCACTACTCCGTCCTGGTCCCAGAAGACTGTGAGCATGTCCTTGCCAGCGAAGGCTGCACCTTGCCTTCTTTGGAGGAGGTGAGTCACGGTGCTTCCACTGCATTGACTGGGCTTTGGTCTCTGAATCATAGTGATGGACCCAGGTTTCATCCTGTGTAATCAGTCTTTTGAAAAATTTTGACTCATCTTCTTGGCACATCTCCAAATTCATCCTCGAGCACTCAACGCGTTCTTGCTTCTGGAAAGGTGTGAGCAGCCTGGGAATCCATCTGGCAGACATCTTTTGCATATGCAAATGGTCATGAATGATAGTTTCCACAGACCCGGTACTAATCTTGACCTCATGGGCTATTTGGCGAATTATTATGCATCGATCTTCCAAAATGGCAGCCTCAACTTGACGGACAGATGCCTCATCAATGGCAGAAGGGGGGCGACCAGATCTGGGAGCTGTTTCCACAGAGTTCCAACCATGTTTGAATTCACGATGCCAGGGTTTTACAAGATCATATGATGGGACATCATCACCATAAGTTACTTTCATTTCATCAAAAGTCTCCCGTGGTGTGTGTCCTTTCAAATACAAAAACCGGATCACTGCTCGACACTCAACAGGCTCCATTTCACACTTGACTCAGTTCAAACACCTGTAAACCAGAAACCACAATTATTTCAGAGCTGTAATTTGCCACTTAATCTATAGAGATAAAAATAATTGCACAGACAAAATTTCAGCTAGATCAAACAACTGCAAGTGGGTCAGAAGCATTACTTATTGAACATCCCTCGTATATATATATAGTTGAAATTTAGACCCTTATGGGTAGTAAAGAAATATATATATATATATATAGTTGAAATTTACAGGAAAACAAAAGACAAAGACAGGTGTATGAACAGCAAGTAGGTGTATTAGTTTGATACTCAGGAAAGTGAGAAGGTCTTTTACATTTCGAGCCTACGCTCTTCAGCATAAAGGAGTAAGAGAAAATAAACAGAGAGAGAATTAAAGAAAACTTTTGGATTTAGCTATCAAGCATGGTAACTGTTTGGGAAAAAAAGGTTTCACAGGAGAGGTTGAAAGAAAGGGAGATAATAAAGTATTGGTGATCCCAAAACGAAGGTGTGCATGCATGTGTGTGTGTGAGAATATGTAAGTATGTGTGTTTGGATAGGGGCTAGTCGCTTCTACCCCCCCCCCACTGCAGCATGAATTTTGACCATCGTCCCTTAATTTGCTGGCAGTCCTGGCCATTTTTATTTTTATTCTGCCACACGATGACCGAGACGCAAAGCTAAGAACACTTTTCTCTTTCTTCTCCCTCTCTATTCCACTCCTAATATCTTAAATGTTTTCACTACTGACAGCTTGCTGTCGTGTATAAATGATCTCATCGCTGACAACCTCTTAGAATTTCGTTAAGTAAATTACTCGCTTCTACCCCCACTGCAGCATGAATTTTGACCATCGTCCCTTAATTCCGACCGACCTCTTCACTGTGCGCCCGCCCAAACCCACCACCAATACCGGATATCTCTCTATTTCTCCCCTTCCCCCCTTTCTTATTCCCCTCCCTTGTCCCTATGAAACAATGTGAAGCAAAATGCTGCTGCTGCTGTTGCTGCTGCCATAACTACTGCTATTACCACTGCCTCTAATACTGCTGATAGTGATATTGCTGCTGCTACTACAACTGCTGCTGCTGCTGATGATGAATATTAGTGGTTGAAAATAAACATATAAAATAAACGTAGGCAAAAGAATGAAAAATCTAATAATAATTTAACATTACTTGAAAAGGTAGTGGGTAGCGAACTTCTTCACTACTTCAGGGAGTGACGACCCTGCCTGACACGAGTTCCAGGCTCAGCTGGCTCCGGCTGACAGTACCCGGTATGGGCCCCTATCCAGGGTTACGGAAAGGAGACAACCTTCAAAGAAATCCGGAGTGGAGCCCCGAAGGCGGTCTAGTGTTCGACTCGACACTCTTCCGGCAGATCCTGCAACCAAGCTGGTGCCAAACGTAATGCACTGCACTCCACTGGACTACATCAGCAAGGTCGAGAGAGGAAACCTGACGATTGGGCTACCAGGACTTTCTTATCTATAGCCCAGGCCTGCGCAAAACTGGAGAGGACGCTTCAGTGCTGCTGTAAAAAGCTGCAGAAACAACACGGGAGGTAACAGTCACGAGTGATAAGTCCATTCAGATTGGCGTAAAATATGGGCGCTACGGGTTACCTCTGACGGTGAGAGGGACCTCCATGTCCTATTAGTTAGCTACTGCCCACCTCAAGCTGGGCAGCCCCCAGTTAATAAGGTGCTGACCCGCCACAGGCCGCCTGCCCCATTGGGTGCTTGGAGCTAAGAGTATGACTCGAAAAGCGGCCTGCAACCTCTGCACCAGGCAGGCAAGCAACTAAAAGTCAAGAAAACACCAGTTCTGCGGTTGGCAAGCTGGAATGTCAGGACCATGTGTCCTGGAATATCTGATGATCTTCTCAGGATTGAAGACACAAGGAAAGCGGCCATCATTGACCGTGAACTAAAGAGGCTCAACATAGATATTGCTGGGCTGCAGGAGACAAGACTTCCCTCAAACGGCAAACTCAAAGAGCAGGATTTCACCTTCTTTTGGCAGGGAAGAGATCCAGAAGAACCTCGTCAACATGGCGTTGGCTTTGCAGTGAGAAATTCACTACTCTCCTCAATAGAACCACCATCGTGAAGCACTGAGCGTATCCTCTCACTGCACCTCTCGACTTCTTCTGGCTCAGTACATCTACTCAGCATCTATGCTCCCACTCTCTACAGCTCAGAGGAGACCAAGGACCAGTTCTACAAAGATCTCAACTGTGTCATAGAAAATATACCAACGACTGAAAATATCTACCTTCTAGGGGATTTTAACGCTCGCGTGGGATCTGATCATGATTCGTGGCCCATTTGTGTTGGACACTTTGGTATTGGCAACATGAATGACAATGGTCAGAGACTACTCGAATTCTGCACATACCACAACCTGTGCATCACAAACACATTCTTTACCAACAAGCCATCCCACAAGGCATCCTGGAGACATCCAAGATCTCACCACTGGCATCAGCTGGATCTCATCATTACACAGAGATCCTTTCTGAATTCTACTCTATTGACCCGCAGTTACCACAGCGCGGATTGTGACACAGACCACTCACTAATTAGAAGTAGGGTGAGGATTCTGCCTAAAAAAGTCCATCGCTCCAAGAAAGTGGGCTGACCACGCATCAACACTGCCAGAACCTCGGATCCTACACTGCGAAAATGTCTTGCTGCTTCTATCAAGGTTGCCCTCAGTAGCTGCCCAACCTCCTCTGCTGAAAGTAGGTGGGACTATATCAGGGAAGCCTTGTATACGACATCAATGGATACTTTCGGCATGAGAGAAAGGCAAAACCCAGATTGGTTCAATGCTGGGCTCTCAGAGCTGGAGCCAGTTGTCGAAGCAAAGCGTGCAGCTCTGATGCAATACAAGAGTGACTCTTCTACAAAGTCACTCGAAGAACTCAGAAAGGCACGAAATAAAACCCAACTGACAGCCAGACACTGTGCAAATAGGTATTGGCAGGAAATCTGTCAGAGTATCCAGTCAGCTGCTGACAGGGGCGACACCCGTGGGATGTATGCCGGTTTGAAGAAGGCCCTCGGTCCATCCGCAACCAAGTCAGCCCCTCTGAAATCAACTACTGGAGATCTCATCAGGGATCAAGGCAAGCAAATGGATAGATGGGTGGAGTACTACCAGGATCTCTACTCACGGGAGACTACAGTGGCTGAGGCTGCAGTCGAGAGTGTCAAGATCTTGCCAGTCATGTGCGAACTTGACAGTCCGCCATCTATAGCAGAGCTCACCAAGGCTGTTGACTCCCTAACAAGAAATAAGGCTCCGGGAAAAGACGGCATCCCCTCAGAGATCATCAAAGCCGGCTAAAACACCATCCTGCTTCGGCACCTTCATGAGCTTCTGTGTCAGTGCTGGGAAGAAGGTACAGTTCCTCAGGATATGCGGGATGCTAACATCATTATGCTTTACAAAAACAAAGGTGACCGTGGTGATTGTAACAATTACCGTGGTATATCCCTTCTAAGCACTGTTGGAAAGACCTTTGCCCGCATTATCCTGGCCAGGCTACAACTACTTGCTTCTCGAATCTATCCGGAATCGCAGTGTGGCTTTAGAAGAAGCAGATCAACTATCGATATGATATTCTCCATACGCCAACTTCAGGAGAAGTCCAGAGAGCAGAAAATGCCATTATATATGGCCTTCATTGATCTAACAAAGGCTTTTGACTGGTAAGCAGAACAGGCCTCTTCATCCTGCTCCAAAAAATCGGATGTCCACCAAAGCTGCTGAGGATCATCAAGTCTTTCCATAATGACATGCAAGGCACCATACAGCACAACGGTTCAACATCAGCCGCCTTCCAAATAAAAAACAGGTTAAAGCAAGGTTGTGTCCTCGCTCCTACATTGTTTGGCATCTTCTTCTCGCTCTTACTTTCACATGCCTTTCAGACATCAGATGATGGAGTGTTTCTGCACAGTAGAAGTGACAGGAAACAGTTCAATCTCTCGCGCCTGCGTGCCAAGACCAAATCAGAAACGTCCTGATCAAGGAGATGTTATTTGCTGATGATGCCGCTCTGGTAACACACACAGAAGAAGCCCTCCAAAGGCTCATTAACTGTTTTGAGCAAGCATGTAACGACTTTGGCTTAGCTATCAGCCTTAAGAAGACCAACATCATGGGTCAGGCTACATCGGACATCCCAAACATACATATTGGAGACTACAGATTACAAGAGGTGGAGAAGTTTACCTATCTGGGCTCTACCGTCACCTACAACCTATCCCTTGACGCTGAGCTCAATATACGCATTGGCAAGGCAGCTGCTGCGATGGCCCAACTCTCCAAACGGGCTTGGGGCAACAATAAGCTGACCAAGACCACGAAAATGAAGATCTACCAGGCATGTGTACTCAGCACTCTACTGTATGGAAGTGAGACCTGGACGCTATACATACGCCAAGAGCGTCGCCTAAACATCTTTCACCTGCGCTGCCTCCAAAAAATCCTCCGCATCAAATGGCAGGATCATATCCCCAACAAAGATGTCCTCAGGCAAGCAGGAATACCAAGCATGTTTGCACTCCTCACACAAAGACGTATGAGATGGCTTGGGCATGTTAGCCGTATGAAAGATGGCAGAATCCCCAAGGACATACTCTACGGAGAGCTTGCTAGGGGTACTAGGTCTGTGGGTAGACCAATCTTACGTTACAAGGATGTTTGCAAAAGGGACATGAAGGCCTGCAACATCAATATTAGCGGTTGGGAGGCAGTTGCCGGCAACTGTGGAGAATGGCTACGTACCGTAAAAGAGGGAATACAAAGGAGTGACAGAGAGAAAGAGGAGAAATGGAAAGAAAGGAAGAGACGTAAACAAGAGACCATGGCACTACAACCAGCCAGGAACAGTCTTCGCTACATTTGCGGTACCTGCCAGAGGGAGTGTTTGTCCAGGATAGGACTACACAGCCACAGCAGGAAATGTATCAGGACATGAAATGTAAAAGCCGGACTAGACTACTTTATGCGCAACTCCATTGTCTCCCGAGACAGAAAGGATGCCAACCAACCAAGTGGCTTTGACATGTGAATGTGTGCATGTGTGAATGCGTCTATAATGTGTGGGTGTGTAGATGACGGTGTAGGGGTGCAGATGATGGGTGTGGTGTGGATGCTGGGAAGTGTTCAGTGCTAGTGTGTGTAGACATATATATAGGGGTTGGACAAAAGACAGAAACACCTAGCATCATAATTTTGAAATATCTATAAAATCATCAAAAGCTTGTTTATTCTTGTTTTTGATTTTATTACTAGTGTTGCTTAATGTTTTGCTAAAATTGCCATTTCTTCTCAGATATCATAGAAAAAGTTAATTAAAATTCATTAAAATGACAGATCTATCCGACTTTCAATGAGTTGAAATTGTTGGTGTTCATATGGCAGGCACTAGCATAACAAAAACAGCCAAAATGTTTGGTGTATCAAGAAGTACTGTCTCGAAAGTAATGACAGCCTTTGAGAAAGAGAGAAAATCTCCTCATTGAAACAAAACTTCAGAAGAAAACCAAAACTTTCAGATAGGGACCGTCTGACTCTTACGCGAATTGTTACAAAGGATCGCAAAAGTACAACTCCCAAAATCACTGCAGAGCTTAATGGCCACCTGAAGAACCCAGTTTCCACAAAAACTGTTCACCAGGAGCTACACAAAGCCAGATTTCATGTGAGGACTGCAATCAGAAAACCACTCCTTTCAAAAACAAACGTTGCAAAGCATTTAGAGAGGAGTAAAAACCTACAGAATTGGTCCCTAGTGCAGTGAAAGAATGTTATTTTCTCAGACAAGTCATCCTTTACCTTATTTCTGACCACTGGCTGAGTGTACGTGTGGTGACAGCCAAAAGAAGCATTTGACCCACACTACCTTCTTCCAACTGTTAAACATGGAGGCGGATCTGTGATGATGGGGAGGGGGGTCTATATCTTGGAAAACACCTTGAATTCAACCTCTCTAATGATATTAGTCTTAAAGAATTTTGTTTTTTTTAGAGTAGTGTATTTTATTCCCAGAATACTTAATGCAGGACAGAAGGTTAAAGAAGGAGTAAACATGCAGATAAGTATTCTTCCTTTGTTAATTGTGGTATATAGTTTTATTCAAAAAATTTATAACATATATAGAGGTTTTTTTTTTACTTTTTAAATATTATTAACCTACGTTTATCATAATAATGGTAATATATACTAGTGTTGATAGGGGTAAATTTCGCAATAAATTATTAATTCCCGTAAAGTTTATAGAGATAGGCAGTTTAATTTGATGTGTTTATAAAATAGTCGATGAGGGTTTCTATGCCGTGCTGGTGGCACGTAAAAAGCACCCACTACACTCTCGGAGTGGTTGACTTTAGGAAGGACATCCAGCTGTAGAAACTCTGCCAGATCAAGATTGGAGCCTCGTGCAGCCATCTGGTTCGCCAGCCCTCAGTCAAAATCGTCCAACCCATACTGGCATGGATAGCGGACGTTAAACGATGATGATGATATATATCGCTATTGTATTTTTAGGTGTTTAATTTTGTTAAATTTTTATGAATTTTTAAAATTTTTTAAATCTTATATATATTTTTAATGAAGATATCTAAGAATTTGTAGGATGAAATTGGATCCGTTAATAATAATAATAATGATAAGAGGAAAATAGCCTGAGGACGCACTTGTGGGTTTATGTATTAGGTGTAGCCTAGTAAAACAAACCAACAGGGCAGAAACATGTAGCATTGATTAATATTATCTTCTTTCCCCACAGACTAATAACAGGTAAGGTATATACCATAAATCCTCGAGTATAGTCTCCCCTTGAGTATAATATGCAGGGGATTTTTAGGGGGCTGTACCTCTGAAAAACCTAGACCTTGTGTATTATACGCACCGCTTCTCTAACTTGAGTCAAGGAGGTTTATATAACGTCCTTGGTTTGTAAAAATGTATACAGTAATGTCCTTTATTATTATTGTACATATAACATAATGCAAACATGTAACTTTTTTGTGCATTTTGTTTTCAGAAAATAAAGAATTAACAGTAATAACGTCAGTGAACAATAAATATTAAGTAAATTGCCTTCACATATTTATCACTATCAGTTGCAAAAGCAAAACCATTTATTCAAATCCTTCAAATTCAACATCACTTTCAGCATTAAATAACTGTTCCATTTGTTCCTCTGTAAACATATCAGCATCATTGTAGTGTAAATCTCCGTCATCATCAGATTCATAGTCAACATCAGAAGATTCACTTTCATTTCATTAATCTTTCCATATGTCATCCTGAGTACCATCCAGTGCAGACAATATACATTTGATGAAACTTTTCACATTAATCTGGGGATCAAGTTCATTCCATGCATACACGATCCATTTGCTTATCAAAGTCAGGTCAGGAGTGCGAACCCTTCTACCTTTAGTGATCGACTTTATGCCTTGGCATAAAGTTACTGGCCCAGCCACGTGATGCTTTAAATTCTGACTCATTAAGTTTTATCTCTTTAGCAAGGAGTTTTGCCTGAAGCCTCGAATGTACTGTATTCCATCAAGTCTTCTTTCCTCTACCCATTCAAGCAAAATTTTTTCAAACTCAGGATGTTTGGCCTTTCCTCTCACTTTTTGCCTTCTTTATCTTTGGTATCTGTTTAATTTCATCTTTATTTCTTCTCCATAACCTGACATTGCTTTCGTCAACATGAAATTTTCTTCCGGCAGCCCTATAACCATGCTCTTCAGCATGTGATATAACTTCAAGTTTAAACATAGCTGAATAAGATCTATGAAGCATTTTATGGGTATGTAATGTATAAAATGTTTTACTGGAGATTAATGTACAGGTTTAAGTCCCACTTATAAAAAAAACCTTAGTAAAGATCTACAGCAGTTCAAACATTTAATACTGGTATTTAATTAAGTATCTATTGTTTGCCACGGTAATGAGGCAAACTGCCAATAGAAAGAGCAGAATTAAATATTTAGCACTCAACTATTAAGCACAATTCGCCCGTAATTAAGCCAGCAGCACCTAGTCGAACAAACACTTCCGCGCATGCGTAATACAATAACGGTGATGTTCTTAACTGTTATATGGGAATGTAAATATGTTTTCAAATTGTTTTTGTTACATGTTATTCTGTGTTCTGAATACTTTTATTTTGATAAATGTTGCTTACTGTTATGGATTATTCTTTTATGACTTCATTGCTTTCAGGCTTAGCTTAGAGTATTTTCACGCCCGATATCACAAAATGCGCCTGAATAAACATTGCTGGACAGCAAATAGAGACCCGGACATTGCTTAGAAAGTATTTTTCATTTTTTTATCTCGTATATAGTACAGCACTAGGGATTTTGACCTTTAAATTTTGGGAAAAAAATATGGATTATACTCGAGGATTTACGGTATATATTTTTTAAATATGTTTAAATAATTTCTAATTAATTCTATTGTACTTTATTTTATTGTACGTTATAGTAGGCTTTAAAATGCTTATATTATTAGATTAGTATTTTGTATATAACTTTCTATGTGTACTCCAGAAAATGAGGTTGTCCTGAAATTGAAGTTGTGGTAAAATCCCAAATATGTAATAATATATATATATATATATACTAGCAGCTAAGCCTGGTTTCACCCAGTCTGTTTGGATGATGTGGCTGTGATCGTTTTCGGTTAGGCATAATCTATAACTGCGTTTCTCAACCTTATCATTTCGGGTCCCCTCTTTTGATTGGAACCTGCAGCTGTATGAACATTTCCTGACCCACCCCTTGTCAGAAACAGCTTTAGGAGATGTGAAGAACAAATTCTTACATAGTCTGTTTCTGAGAGTTATTCTATTGGATCCCTGTCTGATCATTAAAACATTGGGCGATCTTTTGATATGGGAACACACGACTCACTTACATACCACTTATAAACCACGTGTGTTTATTTACACTTTTGAAGATGATCGTCGGTTTCTGTAAAACAAATTTATTTTTTTAATATAGGGTTAGGTGGAAAGGGGATCTTTTGAGTCTGCATGAAAGCGAAAGCGACAGGGAGAGCATGGGTGTATGAATGAAGTTCTTTTGAAGTTGGCGTGAAGCGGAAGATTTGATGTGCATGCATGTGAGTGTGCGTGTGTGTGTGTGTGTGATGGGGTGTGCGAGACAGAATGTGTGGTGTATATGTGAATTGCTTTTGTTAGTGTGTGTGAAGAGACAGAGAGAGTAATGTTACTGGTGTGTGCGTATGAGAGAGAGATAACTGAAATTTTTTATTCACTTTTGTAGTGAGTGAATGTGAGTCATTGACAGAAAAAGCGAGAGAAAGAGAGAGACGTTATGTATGTATGAATGGCTTCAGTGACACACACACACACAGGTTGTTAGTATGTATGTATACATAGATGTATGTATCTATGCATGGCCGAGAGAGTGTTATCTGAAATTTTGTTATTCACTTTTGTAGTGAGTGAATGTGTGAGTGACTGACAGAGAAAAGGAGAGAGAGGTTATGTATGTATATATGTATGAATGGCTTTGGCTGACTGTCATCCTGTATTCTCCTTGTTGCTAAGCGAAATGGTATATGCTGGCAGTGTGAGCAACTGGTTGTTTTAATGGTGGGGGAATTCCATTGGATAAGTTTTAATCGATTTTCTTGGTAACTATGGGGTCTAGGAAAAAATACAAACTGCATTCCAGTCTATGCACCTGTCTCCACATGTGTGCCATTTTTCACGTGAATCCACGCAGCCGTTTGGCTTTGAACCTCAAGACAAGAAAGAATACAACGCTCACCCGTGTCCAATTTATATTATAGATATAAAAGAATGCAAAAAATGGGAGAAAATGCAAAATATCCAGACAGTTAGATGATACAAAAAAAAAAGAGACAAGAAAAAACAAGGAAGGATCATTCGGAGTTTTCTTTCCTAAGTCGAGTTCCAGATTATCTTTTCAATTTTGGCTGCTCATACTCAGGATTGCTCCAATTTGGCCATCCCCAAGGAAAACTAAGCTAAGAGCACGAGGTTCCTAGGAAGAAAGCAGTGAATGTAGATGAAAACGAGGACGAAAATGGACAAATGGTACACAAATACAAATGCAAATAATAGGACATTAACAACAGGTGTCTTTCGACTAAGGACGAATTAGATTAAGCTGGTGTGTGTGGAAGTGAAGCCTTACGGCATGGACATAAGAGATAACAGGCATGGGGAGAAATATAGATGTTGCATGGATGGTAGTCGAACCAAGAAAGAAAGGTCAGGCTTGGCCGAACACCAGTCACGTGGGGATAGAAGAGAGAGAGGTAGAGACAGAGGGACAGAAGAATTAGGGAGGGATGAGAAAAGACAGGGAGAGAGTATGGTGAAAGAGGAGGGAAGATGAGAATGAAGAGAAAGCCAGGAAATGTGAGAGAGGGGGAATAAAAGAAAGAAGAATGGAAAGAACAAAGTAAGTGTGAAGGGGATTATAGAAAGAAAGAGAGAATGAACGAATAAGGGAGTTGTACAAAATTTAGATACATTTAGACTCCTATATGTAAGTACATATCATCATTATCATCATTTAACGTCTGCTTTCCAAGCTGGCATGAGTTGGATGATTTGACTGAGGACTAGCGAACCAGATGGCTGCACCAGGCTCCAGTCTGATCTGGCAAGGTTTCTACAGCTGAACACCCTTCCTAATGCCAACCACTCCGAGAGTGTAGTGGGTGCTTTTACATGACACCGGCATGAGGGCCAGTCTGGCAGTACTGGCAACGGCCACGCTCAAAAGTTTTTTTCATGTGCCAGTAAGGCAACGCTAGTAACGATCATGCTCAAATAGTGCTTTTTACGTGCTACCAGCACGGAAGCCAGTCAGTTGCTCTGGCAAGGATCATGCTCAGATGGTGATCTTAGCGCTCCACTGGCATGGGTGCCAGTCATCGAATTTGATTCGATTTCGATTTCACTTGCCTCAACAGATCTTTGCAAGCAGAATTTAGTGTCCAATGAAGGAAAGGTATGCATAAGTGGGCTGGTTACACCCCTGGCATAGCCCACGGATTATAGTCTCACTTGGTTTGCCGGGTCTTCTCACGCACTGCATATTTCCAAAGGTCTCGGTCTCTAGTCATTGCCTCTGTGAGGCCTAATGTTTGAAGGTTGTGCTTCACCACCTCATCCCAGGCCTTCTTGGATCTACCTCTTCCACAGGTTCCCTCAATAGCTAGGGTGTGGCACTTTTTCACACAGCTATCTTCAGCCTTTCTCGCCACATGACCATACCAGCACAGTTGTCTCTCTTGCACACCACAACTGATGCTTCTTAGGTCTAACTTTTCTCTCAAGGTACTTACACTCTGTCGAGTATGCACACTGACATTACACATCCAGCAGATCATGCTAGCTTCATTCCTTGCGAACTTACGCATGTCCTCTTTCTCACTGATATGTAGCATGGCTGTTCATACACATGTGTCACACAATCTACCTTTTACTCTGAGAAAAAGGCCCTTTGTCACCAGCAGAGGTAAGAGCTCTCTGGTATATATATATATATATATATATATATATATATATATATATATATTATATATATATATATTATATATATATATATATATATATATACGAGGGACGTTCAATAAGTAACGCCTCTGACCCACTTGCAGTTGTTTGATCTAGCTGAAATTTTGCATGTGCAATTATTTATATCTCTATAGATTAAGTGGCAAATTACAGCTCTGAGCTAATTGTGGTTTCTGATTTACAGGTGTTTGAACTGAGTCAAGTGTGAAATGGAGCCTGTTGAGTGTCGAGCAGTGATCCGGTTTTTGTATTTGAAAGGACGCACACCACGGGAGACTTTTGATGAAATGAAAGTAACTTATGGTAATGATGCCCCATCATATGACCTTGTAAAACTCTGGCATCGTGAATTCAAACATGGTCGGAACTCTGTGGAAACAGCTCCCAGATCTGGTCACCCCCTTCTGCCATTGATGAGGTATCTGTCCGTCAAGTTGAGGCTGCCATTTTGGAAGATCGATGCATAACTATTCGCCAAATAGCCCATGAGGTCAAGATTAGTACCGGGTCTGTGGAAACTATCATTCATGACCATTTGCATATGCAAAAGGTGTCTGCCAGATGGATTCCCAGGTTGCTCACACCTTTCCAGAAGCAAGAACGCGTTGAGTGCTCGAGGATGAATTTGGAGATGTGCCAAGAAGATGAGTCAAAATTTTTCAAAAGACTGATTACACAGGATGAAACTTGGGTCCATCACTATGATTCAGAGACCAAAGCCCAGTCAATGCAGTGGAAGCACCGTGACTCACCTCCTCCAAAGAAGGCAAGGGTGCAGCCCTCCGCTGGCAAGGTCATGCTCACAGTCTTCTGGGACCAGGACGGAGTAGTGATGACAGATTTCCTGGCAAAGAGTACCACAATTACAGGAGCCTATTATGCTTCACTTTTGAGGAAATTATGAGAAGCTATCAAAATCAAGAGGTGGGGCAAGATCAGCAAAGGCATTCTCCTCCTGCAGGACAACGCTCCGGTTCACAACTCGCGTGTCGCCAGATCAGAAGCACAGGCGTGCTGCTATGAACTCCTCCCCCATCCCCCCAACGCTCCTGACCTTGCACTCTCTGATTTTCACCTCTTCCCAACCATGAAGTTTTTTTTTAAAGGAAAGCATTTCACAGATGATGCAGCCTTGATTTCTAAAGTCACGTCGTGGTTGGAGGACGAAGCTGGGGTCTTCTACAAAAACGGTCTCCAGCGCTGCATCAAACGATGGGAGAAATGCGTAACTCTGGGTGGTTCCTATGTAGAAAAAGACTAATAACTGTGCCAAGTTTCGTTGCTCTACTGCTATGGGAAGTGGGTCAGGGGCATTACTTATTGAACGCCCCTCGTATATATATATAAGAAAATCATCCGAACGTAGCCGTAGCCAGTACCGCATCAACTGGCCTCCGTGCTGTGGGCACGTAACAAACACCATCCAATCGTGGCTGTGCCAGCCTGGCCTGGCCTCCGTGCCGGTGGCACGTAAAAATCACCATCCGAGCGTGGCCGTTGGCCAGCCTCATCTAGCACCTGTGTCGGTGGCACATAAAAAGCACCCAGTGGTTGGCATTAGGAAGGGCATCCAGCTGTAGAAACAGTGCCAGATCTGACTGGCCTGGTGCAGCCTCCTGGCTTCCCAGACCCCAGTTGAACCGTCCAACCCATGCTAGCATGGAAAGCGGACGTTAAACGATGATGATGATGATGATGATGATATATATATATATATATATTATATAATTAGGGCTTAGTAAAATAAATTACTTTGCCACATACTGAACTTACTAGAAATAGCAGCCAAAAAAAAAGCTTTTTAGCCATTTCTACTACTTAAAGGAAATTTCTCTCAGATAATGTTTACTCAAAATAACTCACTTCGTGAGTTATTTTGAGTAAACATTATCTGAGAGAAATTTCCTTTAAGTAGTAGAAATGGCTAAAAAGCTTTTTTTTTGGCTGCTATTTCTAGTAAGTTCAGTATGTGGCAAAGTAATTTATTTTACTAAGCCCTAATTATATAATGTAATATTTTGAATATTTTGAATTCGCCTTAAATGGTCCTTTTACATACTGAATACTTGGTGAAATTGATTAATAACTAATTAATTTTACCCTCAATTGTTGATATATATATATATATATATATATATATAGAGAGAGAGAGAGAGAGAGAGAGAGAGAGAGAGAGAGAGGAAGAGAGAGAGAGATACATATATATATATATGTATAAATGATTGCAGCAGCAAATGTTACAACTATTGAAGTTGATAATGAAACCGAAGAATACATTTTCACCTGACCATGTAGCAAATTCCATATGACACCAAAGAATGTCAGAATTAGATGGATAATATGAAAATACATCTACTTTTAAGTAAACTAGGGACAGATGAGCATGAGAAGTATAGTATCACCAAAAAAAGCATCTGACATAAATTTCACCAACACAGTTGACATTTTGTGCAAAATGTTTAGTGAAAAGAGCTCAATGTTTATACTCGATGGAAATGTTTAAACATAGAAAAGAGCGAAGATGAAGACTTCACTACTTACACAGGCAGAGTCAACAAAGAATATGAGAGATTTAGGCAAGATATGCTTATTCCAGATTCATTCAATTGTTTGAATTTTGCATGAGGATTGACAAATAAAAGGGATGCAGAAATCCGAACATAATTTCTATCAAAACTGGAAATGAATGAGGATTTGACATCACAGAAAGTGTCAGAAGAACGTGATAGGATATTAAAATTAAGCAATGACACGGAAGAAATTCAATGGAAAGAGTGTTTCCACATAAGACCAGTGCAAAAATGGCAGAAAACAAACAAAGTGTTGCAGATAAAACAGAAAAAGTATTGGGTTGTAGATCCATGTATGGCATGCGATGGGAAGCACTTGAAGAGTGATTGTCCATATATAAAAGCAAAGTGCTTTCACTGCAGGTTTACTGGACATATAAAATCGTACTGCAAAAGTAGACTGATATAAAAGTAGAACAAACAAGGAAAGATAAATAGCTTGTCAGCAGGAAAAGTTACGAGCACAACAAATAGAAAATTCGTGAGAATTGAAAACACTAGTGTCTGAATGCAATTAGACATGGGATGTGATATCACAATCATAAACAAGAAAACATGGGAACAAGTGGGTAAACCAAAATTATGTAGTTCAAACAAATAATGTAGGGTGTTAAGGAATAAAATTATATTTCACGGGAGAATGTAATATATTGTTCAAAGGCCAAACAGAAAAAGTGAATGTTTATGTGTTGAAAAAATCCATGAATTTATTTGCCACTGAATGTATGAAGAAATTTAATTTATGGGTTACACTGATAAGAGCTTTGTGCAATAATGTAAACAGAGCAGTCAAATGATAGAACAAGGTTGATGAACTGAAACAGAAAAAGTGACAGGGGACATCCTTTGTGAACTACCAGTAACTTTGGAAGGAATAAAAAGAAATGCAAGAAATGACAAATTTATTAATGAGACAAAAAGAAAACCGTGGTCAACAAAAGGAAATGAAGAAAGGTCTGATGCAGAGAAACCTCAAGATGTGTGTACTCAATATGTGATGGTGTACTAATGTACACTCAGAGGGTGGTCATACCACAGACATTACAGAAGAGACTGCTGAAAGTGTTCCATGAGGGACTCCCAGGCATCTATAGAATGAAAGCACTGATGTGAAGTTTCGTATACTATCCAAGCAAGAACCAGGAAGTAGAAAACCTGCAGAGGATGTGTGATGGCAGTGAAAATACCATGCTCTCAATTGCATACCAATTTTGCAGGCCTGGTAAATGGATATTATTACTTAATAGTAGTGCACAGCTACACAAAATAGCCTGAGCTTGTGAGGTGTAAATGACCAACCTCATATACAGTAATAAACTTCTCACACGAGTTGTGCACAAGATTTGGTGTACTGGATATAATTGTTTCTGATAATAGAACACAGTTTGTATCCTGCGAGATGTTCATATTAGAACATAAAACTATAGCACCTTATCACTCTAGATCGAATGTTTTACATCTTTGACAAACATTGGATATATATTTAATGAAGCACAGGTAAAATCAATGTGTTCACACAGCATACTTCATGAGACTCCAAAATGCCCTCTCAGCGATTCATACCAACCTTTTGTTTCAAGTAATACGCTACTCTTTATAAGAGTTTGGCTTGTCCATTCTTCCAGTACCCCCAGAGGTGTCAATGACTCTCACCACAACATCTCTCCCTTTGATATTGACTTACATTGGAAGTCAATATTATTTTTATTTATTTATTTTTTCCTTTCATCACATCTCCCTGTTTGGGATTTTCCTCCTAGGAAGTTTAATATTTCTTTTGTTTAGGCACTACTTCCAACTGTTCTGTTTGTTTCCAATTTCTTGTGCTGCCCAGCCTAGGTTCAATTTCTTGTGGTGTTTGAACATCAAAGGTGTCATAGAACACTTCCATAGGTATCTCTTTTCTTTTTTCTGTATATCTATTTTTTGGCTGGTTTAAACGTCTAGGTGTTCCTATTTTTCACCTCTTATCATATGTCATTTTGCCTATCCTTTTTATTACTACTCAGTCTTGTCTCCCATTTTTATATATTTTGAAAAATACCTTGTCACTGATATTAAAATACTTTGTCGTATTTTTAGCATTTTCCCTATTTGATTTTCTTACTGTTAGTATAGCTTGTCAAAAATTGACTTTATTTTTGGTGTAAACATTAGTTCCACAGGTGACTTGCCCGAAAAAGATTTTGGGTTTGGTGTTATCCGATAAACCCTCGAGAACTGTGTCAATGCTGCATCATCGATGAGCTCATTTCTTGATTTCTTTAATGCTCTCTACAGTTACACATTTCTAGCCATTTTGTAAAGCTATCTACCATTATTAGATATGATCGGTTTAATGATCCTGTGAAATCTATGTGTAGTCTGGACCACGGAATATCGGTCTTGAGCCAAGGTTGAAATTTTCTAGTGGGTGATTTTGCTGAAAAAGCACAACCTCTGCAAGATTTTACCACCAGCTTTTCAATATCTAGGTCCATTTTTGGCCAGTAAACATCATTCTTCATAAGTGGCTTCATCCTAGAAATTTCTGGAAGTCCAGTGTGGAATTCCTTTAACATTCGTCCTGGTAGTGAAGTAGGCATTACAACCGTCTGTGTATGCATAAGCATATTATTGCGTATTGAATACAGATTCAAAACTATGTTACGTCCAGCCATATGTATTTTTTTATTTATTTCTTCTGATGTCACTATTTTTTCATTTTTATGATAAACTCGTCTGTCACTGCCTTAATTTATATTTCCTCCAATGTGACAAGCAATTCACGCACAATATTGCACAATATATTTTTTATTTCATTTTCAACTTTTAACGCTGCTATCACTATGTCTTCCAGTGGTTCACCCTATTTTGGTTTCAACCTTGACAAATCATCTGCATGTCCAATTTTTTCGGTGGCAAATACTCAAGTTTGAAGTCATAATTCAGTAGGATTGTTCCCCAGGACTGTCTTGACATTTGTTTTTCCTTTTTCTTATCCATTTCAGGTCAACATGCATGTATCTTAGAGTAATCTTTTTCTTCAATCCTTGAACCACTTCCTGTAGAGTTAATTTTTGGTCCTGCTCTAATTTTGTTAATATACAGGATTGTATATCAGCATCTTTTCTTACAGTTAACCCTTGAACAAAAATTAGACATTTGAATAAATCCAGGGTTTATTCATTTAATTTGAATTTTTCACACTCTTTGTTAACGACCCCAAAATATGTGATGAAATCTTCATCATCTTTTTTAACTAAATTCAAACACTGCCAACGAGTATTGAACAGGGAACTTCTTTCACTGAACATTCTAGATAACAATTTGCGTCATCGAAACAACTCTCACCTGGTTTCTTCAGCAGAATATAATTACAGTATTTTTCGTGTTCGACAGGGGATAACTTTCTTAAAACTAGTCGCACCTTCTTCTCGTCATTCTAATGTTTACCTTCTTCTTTGAAGATTTCTTTGTATCTTCTGAAACATGCAGAAAAAGTGGTACCTTCTTCTGGGTTCATAAATAAATACTCCAATTGAGTTTGCTCCAATTGACGAGAACGAACCTGAAGTATATTCAGACTTCTTCAACGTTACTTCCAATAACTGGTGGTATTGTTGTTGTTGCTGTTGTTGCTGCAGTTGTTGATGTTGTAACTTCTCTACGCAAGCCAATAAGTCTTCCATGTTAATGATTTTTTTCTTTGATTTTATACCAAAAAAAATTTTATCATCCGACGCAAGCTTTGAATATCTCGTCGCCATTTTTATATCCTCGTCAAACGTTGGATATATAATTTAAAGAAGCAGAGATAAAAATCAATGTGTTCTCATGACATACTTCACAAGACTCCAAAACACCCTCTCCATGACTCCTACTGACCTTTTTGTCTCCACTAGTACGCTACTCTTTAAAATAATTTGGCTAGTCTATTCTTCCAATCAGCCTGTGGTGTCAATGACTCTCAATGAAAGGGCTGAGTGGTTCATGGACACTTTTAAGAGAGCTTTAAAAAGAGCTAATAAAGAGACCATGGACAAGGTCGCAATCCAACGATTCTTAAATGTATACAGGGTAACTCTGAACTAAAATGTGCCAGAAGGAAATTCACAAGCTGAGTTAATGTTTGCCAGAGCGGTGAAGTCGGTATTCAATAAACTGTTAGCAGTGAAGAAAGAAATACATGCAGAAATAGAAATCAGATTAAGGAAAGAGTCATAGAAAAGGTTCCAACATCATAACAAGAATTCAAAACCACAAAGGAAAGGAAGACCACTGAATTCCTAAAAGTAGACCCCAAGAAGAAAAGATATTGAGTAGATAAAAAAAGGAAGAGGTAGAGTGAATAAAAGAAATTGATTGTTAATAAAGAAATTGAAAGGCGAGATGTTGTGTAGTACAATGCCAGATAAAGCCATTCTATTGATGACTTGGGAAAATAACAATATCTACAGATCTATATTTAAGAGATGAGGAATTATGTAAATTATTTACATTTGATGGATATTTGTCCACATTTTGTTTGTTGTTAACATTTTGGCTGATATACTCTCCAGCCTTTATCAGGGAAATTTCAAACCTGGGTTCTCATTCCAAAGGTATTTTTTGGTGTTATTATTATTATTATTATTCAGGGCACTGCTTGGAATCGAACTTAGAATCTTCGGGTTAGTACCCCGCTCTCTTAACCATTATGCCATATGCCCTTGGGAAATTATGGAGTGAATTTTAGGGCCTATAAATCTAATATTCTCCTATCCTTCCTTAATACCGGTTCCCATATGCTGCTCATATCTGCACTCGGTCTGCTTAGGAGGTTGTTGTGTCCTAGCATATGTGCTGCTTCTTTTAGTTTTCGTATTTCCAGTGGTGTTCTCTGTCTATTATTTTAACTTCATCCCACAGGGGGAGGTGGTCTCCATTTTCCCATACATGATCAGCTATACCCGATTTATCAGTATCTCCTCGTGTCACAGCTTTGTGATGTTCCTCTACCCTTATTTTGAGGGTGCAGCATGTTTCGCCTTTGTATACCCTACCCCAGGTGCATGGGATGGAGTACATGCAGTCTTTGGTCATATTCTCTTCTATTGGTGGTTTTACTCGAAGGAGATATCTGTGAAGTGTTGTATTACTCTTGAATACTGTCCTGATGTCATATGGGCCACACATCTTTTGTATCTTTTCGGAGAAGCCTTTCACATAGGGTAGACAAACTGTGGACAGTTTATTGACCTCATCCTCTCTCTTCTTCATAATTGGAGTGGATAGTATACTTTTGGGGTTAGTTGTTGCTTAATGGATTGTTATTGAGCTTGATCATTTCTTCGTGGTGGGTATCACGATCACTACTTATATTCTTTGCTCAGTGTTTTAGACACTGAGCAATCCCTTTCTTTACACTGTATGGATGGTGGGAATTGAAGTTGAGGTATCGTCCAGTAAAGGTCAGCTTGTGGTATACGGATGTCCTGAATCCATACTTGTCCAGGAATGCCAGCTGATTGTCTTTTTCTTTTTCCATTATGAGCTGTATGGATGGCTTTATTGAGTTCAAATGGTCTAACAGCACTTGGACATCTTCCTGGTGGGGCCAGAGTATGAAGGTGTCATTAACATATCGCAGCCATAAGGTTGGTTTTAGTGGTGTTGATCCTAAAGCCAAATTCTCAAAGTATTCCATGTGTATATTGGCTATTATTGGTGATAATGGTAAACCTATAGCTAAACCCTCTTCTTGTTGATATATATCAGTGTCCATACTGAAGTAGGTAGTTTCTACACAGAAGGTCAACATTTCCATCAATTTTCTTATTGGCATACTAGTGCATTCTTTTAGATGGGTGTCTGTCACTAGTTTTTCTTGTATCACTGATAGTGCTTCACCAGTTGGGACTTTAGTGAACAGACTTATCACATCTAGACTCACCATCTGGTTGGATTCAATGGGGGTATCCTTGGTCACTTATGTGAAGTGGGTGGAATTCTTCACGTACGAAACTGACTTTCCTGCTAATGGACTGATTATATCCATAACGAAGTGGCTCAGTGGATAACATGCTGAACCTCTACAGCTCACTATAGGTCTTAACGGAATACCATCCTTGTGAATCTTAGGGCGACCGTACATGTGTGGTAGTTTACTGTGGTGTTGAGTCAGTTGTGTGTACTTCATTGGTGTAAAGTGATCCTTATTCTTGATCAAGATCCATGACAGCTTCCTCTTTGTTTTCAGAGTTGGGTCTTTCTTTACTTTGCTGTAGCTACCATCACTTACAAGACTTGCCAACTTTTCATAGTAGTCAGACTTGTTCATCACCACTGAAGCATTTCCCTTGTCCACTGGAAGTATTATGATGGAATTGTCACTCTGTGATCTTTTGATAGTGAACTTTTCTCCTTTAGTGGTGTTTGTTTTTGAAAGTTTTGTTTTTTCCAGTACCTGTCTCACTTTCCACCTTAGTTCACCTCCTTTAGCTTTTGGTATCTTTATGGCTATCTCTTCATTATGTCCAAGTATGGAATACGCTTGATGGTTGTCACAAAGTTGAAACCTTTGTTAAGTACTGCTTCTTCAGAGCTTTCTAGATGTCATCTACTTACGGATTTCAGTCTTCATTCTCTGACATTCATAAACTTCTTAATCTGGCGTGTCTTCACCATTTCAAATTCTTTCATGCACGACTTTTCTAGATCTTGTTGGATTCTCTTTCTATCATCGTCTCTGGTCATTTTCCTAAGTAATGAAGATAACCTCTCTTTGATTTCATTATTTAGTCGATGTTTTTTCCAATGGTTGTAATGGATCCTCTCACGGACAAGGGCGTGTCCAGCCCTTTCCGCTACTCTTCTAGCTTTAAATGAATCCACTGGGGTCATTATATTCAAGCCAGGTGGTATTAGCTTCGAGTCCCTACATCTACACAGGAAAGTTAGATGGTTTGAAAGGCGAGCTAGTTTTTGATGGAGTTTCTCTATATGTCTCCATTGAAGTCTAATGTCGGCTCCATACCGATTAAATGATACAGTTCTATATTTAAGAGATAAGGAATTATTTACATTATTTATATTTGACAGATAATTCAGTGACCTGAATAATGATAATAATAATAATAATAATAACAATAACAACAACAACATAATAATACCTTAGGAATGAGAACCCAGGTTCAAAATTTCCCCAAGACACCTGATGAAGGCTGGAGGGTATATCAACCGAAATGTTGTGTTAACAACAAACAAGATGAAGACAAATATCCGTCAAATGTAAATAATGTATAACAATATCTGTCGGAGTGACAACCATCGTCAGAAGACAGATACACAAAGTGGCAAAAGACCACGTTACAACAAAGCCTAACACTGCTCACCACCCCTATTCCCTTCCCCTCCATCCCAATCTCTATGTTTATCAGATGATGAACATAGAGATTGAGAAGCAAATAAAATGATGGTAAAGTGTATGCAGGCTGAAGTCATATGTATGTTTGTGATGTCTACCAAATGCACATGTGAGCTATCTTCTCAGATGCAAAATGCTGTCCCCCATCCCTGGATCTCCCCAGCTCACACCCTTAGAGGTGACACAATGCTGGCACACTGAAAGGTAGGTCTGGTAAGATTGTTGAGATGCTTGAATGGAGATGTGTAGATTAGTGCAGCATCCAAGAAGTAAGGTGGAGAGGAAGTTCTGCCAGGTTCTTCACAGGCAAAGAACATGGGTATAAGATTTTCTGGTAGGGAACACTGATGGGGTCGGGGGCATGGGTATACTCATCATCATCATCATTGTTTAATGTCCATTTTCCATGCTGGCATGAGTTGGACAGTTTGACTGGGGACTGGCAAGCCACAAGGCCACACACCAGGCTCCAATCTGATCTGGATGCACTTTCTAACACCAACCGCTCTGAGAGTGTAGTGGATGTCTTTTACGTGCCACTGGCAAAGGAGCCAGTCAGGTGGCACAAGGCCTGAAATTTTGGGAGAGAGGTTAATCAATTACATCAACCCCAGTGTGTAACTGGTACTTATTTTAACAACCCTGAAAGGATGAAAGGTGAAGCTGACCTCAGTGGAATTTGAACCCAGAACGTTAACACAGATGAAATGTCACTAAACATTTTGTCCACATTTCCCAAACAACAACAACAACAACCAAAAGTACCAATCTTATAAGCCTGATTAATGCCACAACATCACATGGAATACATTGGTGAAAAAAACATCACAACCATTTACCCACAAAAGTAAACCAGGTGAACCTAATTTATAAATACTGCTTTGTGTTGGGCCCTCAATTCCTCGATGGGGTTGTAGGGGGGAACTATGCTGTTGGGTACTTTTAGACCTGGAGAGGCCAGGAGATGTGGCGATTTGCTGTACTTGAAAAACATCACGTGAAGCTAAATAAAATCACTGTCTTCACTGCGTACAGGTTTGTGCTTTCAGGGGTGGGTGCCACATGAAACCACACCCATGCTGGGGCTGTGTGTCAACACACCTGTGCCAGTGGCACATATTAAAAGCACCCAGCACATTAAGTGGTTGGCATTAGGAAGGACATCCAGCCATAGATTCCATGCCACAACAGACATTTGGACCCTGGCCAGCTCCACTTCAAACAATCCAACCCATGCCAGCATGGAAAGTGGACGTTAAATGAGGATGATGATGTCAATGGCCATCCCTCTGTAGGAATGACCAAAACTGATTTCTTCTAAAAAGAAGGAGAAAGAGAGAGAGAGAGATAGACAAAAAGAAAGTAAAAGTGAGAGGGAGAGGAAAAATTGACCCCAAAATAATCAAAGACAAAATTGATTCCCGCATTGCAATGAGTCAGAATGATTGCCACAAAGCATCCTATCTGGTGTTCTACTAACTTTGTGACTTGACCACTTCATTAACACAACAGAATTCACTTAAAAACAAGTTTATGTCACTAAAACATGTTGTCTTCACACACAACATTTTTTCTCATGATAATTAAGAAACTATTTTTAAAAACCAAAACACAGGACACTTTAAATATTTAATTAGATTGTTTATAATGAAGATAGCGAACCAGACCAGAGATTGAAAAACTAAAATCTAAAAACATCAATATAATAGAAATACAACAAAATGAAGTTGATTATTATGTGTCCGACCCTTGCCAGCATGGAATGTGGATGTTAAATCATGATGGTGATGATGATGTGCGTGCATGTACACTGGTACTGAACTCACAAACCACTCCCACAAACAAGCAGCCTTGAGATAGACTTAGGTGCACTCATCCTATCCTGCTGCAAAAACAACACAGATAATACATGAAGCAGAAGAAAAGCATCACAAGTCAACTGCGCTCCTATCCTATACACCCTCTACCAACACCCATATGCACCACCAAGTTAACCACAACATCACCTGTTGCACATATATACCCAGCTACCACGCAGGGCAGACATATACCCAACTCCATTTTGAACGCTTACTCATCATCATCATCTTCACCTCAATGAAGAAAGCAAACAAACACAAACATATATATTTATCTTGCATAAGACTTTGGAAGTGGGGACCTTGGTACAGAATTTCATAGGTTTTGAGTAGTGGGAAACCACCTTTTAGCTAATATTAGTAGTACCTGTTAGGGTTCCAAATATGGTTTACCTAGCAGCTTTAGGTATAAAACCACCACTATGGAAGCACTCCGTCTGTTACGACGATGAGGGTTCCAGTTGATCCGATCAACGGAACAGCCTGCTCGTGAAATTAACGTGTAAGTGGCTGAGCACTCCACAGACACGTGCACCCTTAACGTAGTTCTCGGGGATATTCAGCGTGACACAGAGAGTGACAAGGCCGGCCCCTTGAAATACAGGTACAACAGAAACAGGAAGTAAGAGTGAGAGAAAGTTGTGGTGAAAGAGTACAGCAGGGATCACCACCATCCCCTGCCAGAGCCTCATGGAGCTTTAGGTGTTTTCGCTCAAAAACACCCCCAACGCCCGGTCTGGGAATCGAAACCGCGATCCTATGACCGCGAGTCCGCTGCCCTAACCACTGGGCCATTGCGCCTCCACCAAAACCACCACTACCATGTGTGTTGGCAGGGAGAAAATGCATCTTGATTATATTTGAGATACCTGGCAGCCTACTGAAACCAGCCCAGACTAATCTAGCATGTTATCAATTCCAATGGTGTCACTGGTTAAGGCAGGTGTACAAGTACCACTGGTGAGGGCAAGTGTACACATGTACACATTGTCTACCCTACATAAAATTATGTGAGGGCCATCTGTGGATCCCTTCCTACAATCCAGTAATAATTTGATGTGATGCAGCATGCCTTTGCTGATCTTGGGAAAGTCTCATCTCATTTCTGTCTTGACACTCCATCTGATGTACTGCAGCATGTCATTACTTGTATCAACTCACAGTCTGAGGTGTGTGTGTGTGAGTTGGGGGGGGGGTCATGTAGTGTGTCAAGGAAACCATATTTAGCTGTCATGCATCAGCACAGTTGTGCTTTGGCAATTGCTGCCTATTAGAGATGGTCGCACAGCTATAAATACGGTGTCACCTGACCAGAAAGGGATGTTATTTCTAGTCAGTCAAATAACAGCTAGCAGAAGACTTCGACAAGATTACAGCTATTTTCAGTGGGACTTCAGAAGGGCACTACCTCTGACGGCATTACTTCGACATGAACAGCTGTGTTATTTCACCGACTTAATGCCATAAACTTTGGGATTACAGAAACCACACACAGAGAATCCCATTATTCTCTATGGACCAAACTTGCCTGTTTAAACTTCTTACTGCATTTATTGCAGTATGCTTCCACCTATGTATGTAGTAGTGAGTCCAATAGGCTTCTTGAATCCTACATAAAACTGTCTACACACATTGCAACCCAAATAAATTAAGGTGTTTATTATAATATAGCTTTCTGATGTATTTTCTCAATGCCTCACAGATGCAACTCTTTCATTGATTCCCACTTTGTGTATTTAGTTGGTAACACACTAAAACTGGTGAAAATTAACTCAAGTTACATTCTTACATAGTTATATTTGGACACAGAAACAACTCTGCCGCAAATGTTATCGCAGGGTAAGGACAATACTTAAGACAGAGCTAAACGCAAGAAACACAACCAAAGCGATCAATACTTTAGCCATACCGGTCGTGACTTACAGTTTCAATATCGTTAACTGGTCAATTACTGAAATCTGTAATCTTGACAGAAAAATACGAAAACTGTTGACAATGCATAGAATGCACCACCCTAAGGCTGATATAGAGCGACTTTATCTGCCAAGAAAGGAGGGAAGTCATGGTCTTTTACAACTGGCAATAACAATGAAGATTGCTACGATTGGCCTAGACACCTACCTGAAAAAGTCTGAGGACTGGATGTTAAAACTTGTCTCAAAACATGAAAACAAGAAAGCATCATACTTAGTAACAAAACCGGCAAAGGAATATCTAAGTGAATTCCGAATACAACAAATTTTGGAATTAGACACACAAGAAACAAGCACAGAAAAAGCTAAGCGCATGAAAACACATGCTAAAACTGCTGCCTTAGATATTCTTACGGATAAATGGCAAGAAAAACCTCTCTATGGCAAATACCCAAAGAGAGTGAATGATGCAGATGTTGACAAAGCCCTGACCCATCAATGGCTTAAAATCTGAAACAGAGGGGTTTATCATAGCAGCTCAAGATCAATGCCTACCAACAAGAAACTACCAGGCCAACATATTAAAGATCAGAAGCAGTCCAACGGGTCGTGTATGCAAGCAACAAAATGAAACCATTGACCATGTTGTCTCCAAGTGCAGTCTTCTAGCACCTACAGAGTATCTCAACAGGCACGATAGAGCTGCACAATATATTCACTGGGTAATCTGTAAAAACCTGGATTTGCCCCATGAAAAAAACTGGTGGGAACACAAACCACCCCCAGTGCTTGAAAATGACCACATCTCACTCCTCTGGAACTTCACCATTCAACTGTCAGATAGATGCAAATAGGCCAGACATCATATTGAAAGACTTCAAACAAGAACATGCCTCCTCATTGATATGACTGTCCCAATCGATATAAACGTATCTGTCAAGACCTACCAAAAACTGAGCAAATATAAAGATCTTGAAATAGAAATCAGCAAAATGTGGAACCTGAAGACTAAAACAATACCTGTTGTCATAGGTGCCCTGGGAATGATAGCAAAAGGGGCTGATAGCTACCTAACTCAGATACCAGGAAACCCAATAATGGCAGAAATTCAAAAGATAGTGCTCATGGGAACTGCTCATATCCTACGCAAAATACTTTGTATGTAATCTCAAGGTTTAAAACAAACATAATTTTCAGTTTAAAAAAAAAAATTAAAAAGAAAAATTTTTTTAGACATTCATTAGTACAACACCCCCACCCCCCAAATATATGGCACACTAGGTATAACAACAACATGAACTTCCAACCCTGTTGTCTCTTGAGATCTCTGGGTGAGACTTGGAGCCAACTTGTACAAATATAAAGCAAAAGTCAAACATAGAATAATAATAATAATAATGATATTAATAATAATAATAATAATATTAATAATAATAATAATAATAATAATAATAATAATAATAATAAATGCCCTGATGCAGTACCAGGCAGTGGCTTCTGATCTTAACTGATTGGAAGTGTTATCATGTACATTGTTTTGTCTTGGTATAAAAGATGGGCTACAGCAAATATTCTGCTCAATACCACAGATTTGCTTGTCAGTTGTTTGACCTTAACCAGTTGAGCATGTCCCTTAGTGGCTGACGATATGTGCATCTCTGATCACGAGCAGAAGTAGTGGGGGAGCATCATAGCCATGTGTTGAGAGGGATTCTTTGGGGTTTGAATAGTTCACCTCTGGAAACATGGGTGGTTCTTTCAACATCCTTAAACAACCCTTATTCAGGGACCGTTTGAGCGGGATGGGCTACTCAACCTGAAGAAAATTCTAACTGGGCCCCACCTGCAAGGTCATGTGCTGTTTATCTTGATATGAGATCACCATGTCGCGCACATATGGTTGTGATGCATGTGCCTGGTGTACCTTTATCAGACGGGTAGTCATGATGGGTATATTGGGCTTCGTAAATTTTACCCCAGTGTCACTTTGATGGCATGAACTGCTCTCTCACTCAATAATAATAATAATAATATAATAATAATAATATAATAATATATAATAATAATATTAATAATAATATAATAATAATAATAATATTAATAATAATAATAATAATAATGATGATGGTGATGGTGATGATGATAATGATGATGGTAATGGTGGTGAAAATGATGATAGTGATGGTAATGGTGATGATAATAACAATAATAAGCCGACTACGGCTGCTATAATGGTACGATTATAATTGTAACGGCAATGATGGCCGTCTCCCCACGAGCCAATCAAAGCTAAAAAATGATAACATTATCGTAGCACCAAAATGTTTTTGGAAACTAAAAGGAAAACTAAATCAGTATACCAAATCGCTTGTCCTATGGTTAATCTGGAAGCGCGTCCCCAGGGAAGAGCCAGCCTGGGATCGAAAAGTCATCAACTGGCACAAACTCTCTCCGAATACGGACATGGATGGTCACTTGAACGGGAAATCCCCCAACTCGAGCCCTCCAAGTTCACCACCACAACCACCACAGAAAGAAAAATGTAAGCGGAACAAATGGACCCGAGAAGAGTATAAAGAAGTAATATATGCTTATTACTATGCATTAGGTAGGCCATCTCAAGAGAGACGCACCGCAAACTCTTACAGTATATGGAGAACACGGAATCAAGACAGTAGGCCCTATTTGGATTTTAGTTTAACTTAAAAAAAAAAAAAAAAGTTTAAGAAAATGAACGAACTATTGAGTTTGGTTTAATGGCCTACCAATGTATACTATGAGTTTCTTTGCCCTAGGAGTCGGGAAGACACTCGGCAAGAAATGGAAGAAAATTTGAAAGAAGAAAAAAAAAATAATAATAATACTAATGATAATGATATTAATAATAATAATAATAATAATAATAATAATAATAATAATAATAATAATAATAATAATAAGAGCAATACTCAAGACAGAGCTGAATGCAAGAAACAGGATCGAAGTGATCAATGCTTTAGCCATATCAGTCGTGACTTACAGTTTCAATATCGTTAACTGGTCAATTACTGAAATCTGTAATCTTGACAGAAAAATACGAAAACTGTTGACAATGCATAGAATGCACCACCCTAAGGCTGATATAGAGCGACTTTATCTGCCAAGAAAGGAGGGAAGTCATGGTCTTTTACAACTGGCAATAACAATGAAGATTGCTACGATTGGCCTAGACACCTACCTGAAAAACTCTGAGGACTGGATGTTAAAACTTGTCTCAAAACATGAAAACAAGAAAGCATCATACTCAGTAACAAAACCGGCAAAGGAATATCTAAGTGAATTCCGAACACAACAAATTTTGGAATTAGACACACAAGAAACAAGCACAGAAAAAGCTAAGCGCATGAAAACACATGCTAAAACTGCTGCCTTAGATATTCTGAATGATAAATGGCAAGAAAAAACTCTCTATGGCAAATACCCAAAGAGAGTGAATGATGCAGATGTTGACAAAGCCCTGACCCATCAATGGCTAATAGCCTCTGGCTTAAAATCTGAAACAGAGGGGTTATCATAGCAGCTCAGATCAATGCCTACCTACAAGGAACTACCTGGCCAACATATTAAAGGATGGCAGTAGCCCAACATGTCGTGTATGTCAACAGCAAAATGAAACCATTGATCATGTTGTCTCCAAGTGCAGTCTTCTCGCGCCTATGGAGTATCTCAACAGGCATGATAGAACTGCACAATATATTCACTGGGTAATTTGCAAATATTTGGACCTGCTCCATGATAAAAACTTGTGGGACACAAACCATCTCCAGAGCTTGAAAATGACCACATCTCACTCCTCTGGAACTTTACTGTTCAAACTAACAGAAAGCTAGATGCAAATAGGTCGGATATTATATTGAAAGACTTCAGACAAAGAACATGCCTCCTCATTGATATGACTGTACCAATCGATATAAACGTATCTGTCAAGACCTACCAAAAACTGAGCAAATATAAAGATCTTGAAATAGAAATCAGCAAAATGTGGAACCTGAAGACTAAAACAATACCTGTTGTCATAGGTGCCCTGGGAATGATAGGAAAAGGGGCTGATTGCTACCTAACTCAGATACCAGAAAACCCCAAAATGGCAGAAATTCAAAAGATAGTGCTCATGGGAACTGCCCATACCCTACATAAAATAGAATCTATGTAACCCTCAAAACATTTTAACCGGCAAAAAGTCAAAATATTTTTAAATGTATATCTTAACAAACACCTTTTCCCGCCATCTTCATGTCAGACTATCATCTTATAATGAAATTACTTTTGAAGCCATCTTTTAATTTACTTATGTTTTCAGGGAGCTGGAGGGGAGGTGGAGGAGCAATGAAGAGAAAAGTGGAGAAAGAAGGAAAGAAAGAAAGAGAGAGAGAAGGAAAACGATAAAGAAAGAAAAGAAACGAAAGAAAGAAAACATGTAAACAAAAACCCATTTGTCATGTTACGGCCTTTTAACGCCGCACCCAAGAAATCAAAATGAAAGCAATAAAATTAAGACAGAAAATGAATCTCAGTAAAAAAAAATGACGTAACGTGTAAATATATTTCCGTGATCAACAAACATTACAGAGTAACCTTTTACTAAAGCGGCTTCAATTAATAGAAAACCTGTTGGGAAATCTTGGATAAATAATTCCCACGTTTTCGATGATAACAAATTATTCCGATTTCGCTAAAAACCACACGGCACTTCAAACTTCGAACTTGTCCCTCCCACCCCGCATTTATCAATGTATACAGGCATTGTATAAGTGTATATGTATGAAATGTATACTATATCTGTATGTACGTATGTATTACATCGATCAATAAAGAACCGAAAGAAAAATAGAATCTGTTTATTCAGAGATTCTTTCAAGCCAAATCCAAACAAGTTTCCACATACCTCTTCGGTTGCGTCTCACTACAACTTCTGTTTCAATCCTAGCCCGGATTTGCTATATATTTTCATTCTACTGGGGCGGTGGTCATTTGCCAGAAATGCCTCCATCGTCTTAAATATCAACACGAAACTGGCGTGTTAGTATCCCTGATAGTGAAACAATTGTCTTTTTCTAGGGTGTGGCCTATATGAGGAGATTTGGCTGCCATACGTACACACGCACACATTCTGAAAACGGAGAGGAAACAAATCCATGTAGTTATAATGTAAGGAAAAGTATTGAAATCGATTTTGTAAAGTATTTGTAAAGCAATGGAGAGACGGGATTAAAGAAATTAAATTAGGAAGATGTAAAACGAAGACTTACCTCGTCACAACTCTGAGCAAAAGTGAAACTTGAAACTTTATTTGATCGTTTTTAAGCTATTGATTGGTTTAACAACAACTTTGTATGACATCAGTGTTTTTCCGAGAAAAAGAAACACTTCCCCCTCTGCCCTCTTTTAACACAATTTACCTTGAAATATATTTTATTATTAATTACAACAGACGACATAAAGAAAACTTTTCAAAAGAAGAAAAATCTGAAATAGTTTTTTTTATAGGAGACTTTATCTGGTTTTCTCCAATGGCATGTTTTTTCCACAGACCTTCAGTTTATGCGTACACATACACACGCACGGACTTAGCTTCGCTCACATAATATTTATTTGGGTCATATCATTGCAAAACCTGACTGCTGTAAGTGGTGAGTCTGGTGACCACACACACACACACACACACTACTTTACTGTTCAAACTGACAGAAAGACATGCAAATAGGTCAGACACGATATTGAAGACAAGCAGTATAGCCCGGCTTTTTCTCGAGATTAAGTTTGGATTATTAAGCTAATCAAGCTCTTTATTTCAAAGCAAACTAGGTAACATCGACGTCAAATTTGAGTGAAATCCGTTGAAATTGGTAAACTTTTGGCTGAAATTTTGCAGACAATTTGATTGGGAAATCCCATAAGGAATCGGTTTATCGATATTTTTCCACTCATCGATTATTTTCTTTTCTTGAACAACTTAAAGCATTCAAAGATCCCATGAGTCCTAAATAATGCTGGCATCAAGTTTGAACAAAATACAGCAAAATTAGTAGACGTTATGGTTGAAAATGGGGTGTAGCCAATTTTAGTGGGAAGTCCTATAAGGAATCGATTTTTTAAATCCTGATTAAATGGAAAAGCCCATAAGGAATCTGTTTATTGATTTTTCACCCCAAATAGGACTTAACCGAACATTGCTGATTCAAAAACATCTATATTTATACTTTAAAGTTGGTTTTCATACCCAACCCAGTTCTGCAGAATCAATGTCGCAACAGGAGCGCATGGGTTGGGAGTTTGATCAGCAGAGGTGATCAGGCTCCATATGCCAATCCTTTTTAAAACACCACCCCCATCATGTAACCCTACTTGCCCATGGGTTGGGAACCCTTCCAGCAAGGAAAATAGAATGCCCAAAAGGGCACCCGATCAGTGTGTGAGAAGCGGTTAAGTTCAGATCACAACTAAGTATATATATATATGTGGGCAACACACACAAACACATACGTACATACACCTATTGCATACATGTTTTTGCATACCTTTGCCCCTGCGCCTGTCCCACCACCACCTCCTACCCGAGTAATACCATCAATTGAAGCAAATTTGGCACCCGGACGTAAGTTTTGCAGGTGGAACAGAGAAGCCTACCTTCTCCCGCAGAGATGTGAGAGTCAGATCTCTCCTTTCGAAAACATGAACAGCTTCGAAACATTGTTTACAAAATAATAGCTGATCGTTTGCGAAGGAGCGTGTCTACAGTCAACACATAAGTCTTTTGATCTGGTAACCTTTGCTATCTCCCATGTTCATGCACGACCAGCTATATATCACTATGAGTAGAGCAACGTATATATATATATATATATACAGGCAACACACACACACACACACACACACACACACATTGCATACATGTGTTTTGTACGCATACATGCTCATGCGTGTGTGTGTGTGTGTGTGGCTGAAGCCATTCACACATACATAACAAACCCTGTCTGTCAATCACTCACTAAAAGACGAAATTTTAAAATCTGTTATCTCTCTCTCTCTTCCTCCTTCTCCCTCCCTCTCTTTACACCGTCGCTAGAAGGGGACTTAACTCATATTTGCAAATGATCGTGTATTTCTTTGACTTGAAAATTGTAAGAAGTTATGGCTCAAAATTATTTATCGCTCTTCGCGGGTGCCTCAGGGGAAAATAATTTGACGAAAATACAGCTACGATTGTGACGAATGTCCTCTTAAAATTTGAGCGACATGCATGCTAATTTGTGGATGTGCATAAACTACATTCATGTACACGCACACATATACACACACACACATCCTGCCTTTTATATATACAGATTTTCAGACAAAATCTTGCCTCCTCATTAATATAGCTGTCCCAATCGACATAGATGTGTCTGTCAAGACCTACCAAAAACTAAGCAAATATAAAGATCTTGAAATAGAAATCAGCAAAATGTGGAACCTGAAGACTAAAACAATACCTGTTGTCATAGGTGCCCTGGGAATGATAGGAAAAGGGCTGATTGCTACCTAACTCAGATACCAGAAAACCCCAAAATGGCAGAAATTCAAAAGATAGTGCTCATGGGAACTGCCCATATCCTACATAAAATAGAATCTATGTAACCCTCAAAACATTTTAACCGGCAAAAAGTCAAAATATTTTTAAATGTATATCTTAACAAACACCTTTCCCCGCCATCTTCATGTCAGACTATCATCTTATAATGAAATTACTTTCGAAGCCATCTTTTAATTTACTTATGTTTTCAGGGAGCTGGAGGGGAGGTGGAGGAGCAATGAAGAGAAAAGTGGAGAAAGAAGGAAAGAAAGAAAGAGAGAGAGAAGGAAAACGATAAAGAAAGAAAAGAAACGAAAGAAAGAAAACATGTAAACAGAAACCCATGTGTCAGGTTACGGCCTTTTAACGCCGCACCCAAGAAATCAAAATGAAAGCAATAAAATTAAGAGAGAAAATGAATCTCAGTAAAAAAAAAGATGATGATGTAAGGTGTAAATAGATTTCCGTGATCAACAAACATTACAGAGTAACCTTTTACTAAAGCGGCTTCAATTAATAGAAATAAATTATTGTTATTATTGTTATTATTATTATAATATTTATTTTTATTATTATTATTTAGGTCACTGCCTGGAATCGAACTCAGAATTTTGGGGTTAGTAGCCCATGCTCTTAACCACTACGCCACATTTGGAAATCTTGGAACGCAAACCCCAATATCAGCAGCGGGGCCCGGCAACATATGCTGGTTTACCCCCACCGCATCATGCTGATTCCGTACCCATTTGAACAACATTAAATTCACTCATCCGTCCACACAAACACTCTCCAAGCTTTCCTGTCCTTTTTAAACTCACTTACCTCTCTCACTCCAACACCTCTAGCCACAAAAGCTTTCCTCACTTCATCCATCCACACAAGCCGGGGTCTGCCTCTCGTTCTGCTGCCTACCACTTCTGACTTCATCACCCACCTTACCATCCACTCCATGTGGCCAAACCACCTCAATATTCGTCTATCCACTTTGGCTGCTAGCTTTTCTCTCATTCCTGCTTGCCTTCACACCTCCTCATTGCTCATCTTGTCCGTCTGAGTCACACCAACCATAGCCCTCACACATCTCGGCTCAACACACCTAGTCGCCTCTTTTCTGCCTCTCTCACACTCCACATCTCTGTAATCATATAACATTGTTGGTGCAATCACACAACAGCAAAATATTTGAAACTGAAACAATGGTTGTTAATTATGAATCAACAAAATTGTTGACTCTATGACATACATTCAGCCATTCTACATCATAAACCCCATCGCCTCCCTCATTTTACCGCCCTCTATTTAGGTTTCCATTGGTCCGTTCAAAATACCACACTCCGAGAATAATTTTCTCATCAAGCTTTAACAAAGTAAACGAAAATATAACTAGAAAATAACATAGAATTAGAATTTGAATCAGCAGCGGGCTGCATGAAAATATTAAGTTGGCCGCAATGTGGCCCATGGTCGACAAGTTTTTCCCACGAGATTTCCAGAACCCAGTAACGAACTCATTTGCATACAGCCAATCAAAGCTCACTTTGGAAATCCACATACTGTATATTACTGTACAGTCAGTCAGGCATAGAAAGGTGTATGCCACTCTGTGAGTACAGCATAGCAGGTCTCACATAAGCACCACATTCCACCCACCACCACCATCCTCATAGATCAATTCAGCATCCTCTCTATATAGAGCTTAACATAACATACCTACACTCAGAATGTATGGACCTATTTATATATGCCAAGAGGGTGCACAATGACGCAACGCCATATTGATTACGATGTTCCCACATCAACACCAACATTTTAAATTAGGAATGTACAAAATCAGTCAAAAAATTAGGAAACTACACTCATTTACATTTTCTAGTAAATTACACAAATTGGCAACACTTGCGGGCATCATCGGTTAACAGATTGCGAAATTTTTTCCCCACGAGAGTTCCGGACCCCAGTTATGAACACATTTGCATACAGCCAATCAGAGCTCAGCTATCAAAATAGTTTATAAGCACATAACAAGTGATGGCCGATAAGATAAGGTCACTTGGGCAAGGAACGACTGTTTCTTTTCTCTTTTAATAATGCTTGTTGTTCTGGTTCTTTTTCCAACCATGGCTGCCTCTGTAACTGTGTTGTTGTTTACTTTGTAAAACAGTAAGGGGGCAGGGTTGCTGGCACATCACCCTCTACCCACATTTTCCCCATCCACATCTTTACCACATGGGACCCTAACAAAATCCAATAATAGGTATAGATACAAATCTATCTAATTACTTGTCTCCTTCTCAAATCGGGCATAACTTGGCGATCGGTCGACTTAACAACTTAACACCACCGTTCTTAGACTCGAGTTTACTTGGTAGAGTATGTTTTGCCAAGAGATTGGTTGTTTTTAAAACATTCATGAATGTTACGACAAGGCCAAGGTGAGCTCTGATTGGTTGTATGAAAATGAGTTCATTACTGGGTTCCAGAACTCTCAAGGGAAAAAAACAAATTTGCCTGCAGACCTCAGGTTGGACATCTCTAGTCTATGTGATCCCCCAAATGTTTTAATCTGCTAACATAGTCAAAATATTTTTATACGTACACAATAGTAATCACCTTTTACTGCCTTCTTAGCATCAGTCTGTTATCTTATCAAATTAATTTTAAAGCAATATTTTAATTTACTTACATTTTGAGGGAGCTGACAGAAAGGAGGAGAGAATAAAGAAACAAGAAAAGAAACGAAAGAAAGAAAACATGTAAACAGAAACCCATGTGACATGTTACGGCCTTTTAACGCCGCACCCAAGAAATCAAAATGAAAGCAATAAAATTAAGACAGAAAATGAATCGAAGTAAAAAGATGACGTAAAAATCTTTTTACAACCCAAATTCCGATAGAGCCGTGATCAACACCTTCTGAAATGTATTTCTGGAAAATTTCACTTGGAAAAAAAAAACACACACACACCTGTATATTCTTAAAATTCAGAGAAAACAAATCCACGAAGTTATAATGTAGTAAAAAGTATTGAAATCGATTTTGTAAAGTATTTGTAAAGCAATGGAGAGACGGGATTAAAGATATTAAATTAGGAAGATGTAAAACGAAAACTTACCTCGTCACAACTCTGAGCAAAAGTGAAACTTGAAACTTTATTTGATCGTTTTTAAGCTATTGATTGGTTTAACAACAACTTTGTATGACATCAGTGTTTTTCCCAGAAAGAAAACACTTCCCCCTCTGCCCTCTTTTAACGCAATGGATCTTTTCTGGTTGATAGACGGAATTTTCTAGTTACTAAAAAATTTGAAACTCGTATACTGGTAGAATGTCTCAAAAGAAAACATTATCGTAAACAAAATTGAAAACAAAATTGTAATTCCTAACTCAAACGTAGTTTAATTTTACGAATTTTAACCAATGAAATCGCAGCATTCAAGCTCAAATTATTTACTGCGTCTAAAAACTCACACACACACACGTCTTATTCATACTTCTCTCTCTTCTGTCTTCTACATGTGCTAGAAATAACAGCTATATCTCTTAAATCGATGAATTTCGTCTCCCAATAAAAATATTAACGATATTTTTTGAATATTTTCTTTATTTTTTTTTTTTACTGAAAAGGCTTCTCCCATGGTTTTGAAGGGCCAGAAACAACAAAAACAAAACAATAATATGCCTAAATCGGTCTCGAGGTTTCGCGTGGAGTGTGAGTAGTATTGTAAAAAATTTGAGAAATATTTTTTCATAAAAGGATGCCCCCAGCTTGTCGGAAGCTGTGATATAAATTGGGGAAAAAAATCCTCGACACCAGTGCGTAATTGGTACTTAATTTATCGACCCCGAAACGATGAAACATTGACCCCTCCCCCTTCTGGTTTATTTACCTTTTGTGCAAATTTGTTGCGGCAAGTGGCAAAACACGAACGTGTAATGTGTGCGTATGTGTGTGTATGTATATGACCGTTTGTATGTGTGTGTACGCTTATATATTAATTACTATGTGCTTGTGCAAATGTATATGCATGTGTTTGAGAGAGAGAGAGAGAGAGAGGGAGAGGTGTGTGTCTGTGTGTCGTGCGTCTGCTATATTTCTTTATCAATATCGATAACGCAGCAATGCTGGGATTTCATTGGTTAAAATTCGTAAAATTAAACTACGTTTAAGTTACGAATTACAATTTTGTTTAACAATAATGTTTTCTTTTGACACATTCTACCAGTATACGAAGTTTCAAATTTTTTAGTTAACTAGAAAATTCCGTCTATCAAACAGAAAAGATCCAATTTACTTGTACGAACATTTTGTGATAAAAGTTTATTATTATTATTTACAACAGACGACATAAAGAAAACTTTTCAAAAGAAGAAAAACCTGAAATAATTTTTTTTATAGGAAAGGAAGGTGAATGTAGGTTAGAGAAGATTTCACTTTCAGTTTTGACACCTCCAGAGACTTTATCTGGTTTTCTCCAATGGTGGCCACTAGTTGGCATGTTTTTTCTTCAGTTTGTGTACGCACACACCTTGTTGACGTGTCTTTCCACAAAAATTCAGCCTGTGTGTACACACAGACTCACACACACATAATATAATATACATTTGTAGCAGATAGGGTAGGGGGGAAGACAAGTTAAAGTTTGAAATGCTGGGATTTGAAACCGAATCCCCATTTTCCCATAAGTCCCACACCTGTTATTCTCTCCTGTAACACTAGGAAATTTATGATAGTATACTGACTTCTTATATATATATATATTATATGTATATATACACTCAACCAAATCAGTTTTCCTTCTCTTTGGTCAAGGGTGCTTACCGAAAGAGCCTCTAACTTTCCAATTTCAAGTATGGTGTATCAGGCACAACACAAACCTTACTCTTTCTATCTATCTATATTCTATTAGCCTGTCTCTCTGCAGTGGTTACACACAGATGAAGATAACTAATATACACGATGGACAATACAAAATGGGCCATAGTGGCTAATAACAAGTGTATACAAACAATCCTACATTGTAACAAACGTAATAATCTTCTAGTATATATGTCACAGTATCTGTGCGTATATTGACTAATGCATACATTTCCGAAGTTTGCGACCGATTTTCTCCAAACTTAGCACACACATTTGTCATGTCCCAAGGATAGTTATGCACTATAACATTTTGTCCAGAACTCCCACGTAATGGACATATTTTTAAAAATCTTTATTATAAAAGTGAAAGGATTTTGTCTATTTACTTCGACTGTCCATCTGTGCAGTGACTCAGTCAGGAAAAGGATTTGGATGCTGTTCTGTTTTCATGTAAATGTTTGGCTGTTCCAGAGCAACAGCCATGCCATCACCCACGACAATGCTGCAAGCATGCTGGTATGCCTCAAAAGCCATCTCAGAGGCTTCCCAGCGCCCCTAACTTTTCAAACTAAGGTGGTGAATTGTTTTGGTTTTTCTTTTTCTTTCTCGTTTTCTTTTCAATTTTTTTTCAGTTGTGTTCTTTGTTTTTCCAGTTTTTTAATTATTGAGCATTATTGAAATAAAAGTGCTTATATAGCAGCAAAAAAAAACGAAAAAAGAAATTTTAAAGATTTATCCAAGAAACCTTATTTAGCTGAAATTTCGGATCTGTTCAGTTTCGCGTATGGATTTCTTAAATTTTTTAACTAAACAGTTTGAAACTTCATATATACTGGTGGAATTTCTCACCCATTACATGTGTAAGTAATACGATCGCACGTGATCGCATTCTTAACGAATTAAGATAAGCCATTAGTACAATTTTATACAATGCAGTGCCAACAGAATTTAGATGAATTGACGACGAGCCGTTCCACCGTTTGAGAGATGATATTATTTTATTTACAATGGGTTAATGTTAGAAGGTTGTGAGGGCTAGCAAGCGTTGTGTATGTGCATGCAACACGTGTTTGTGTCTGTGTGTTCGTGTGTGTGACAGATACAATAAGGGTGAATGCGTGTGGCATAGTAGGTACAGAGCATAGAGTTAATGGTGGAAATTGATTTACTGTTCATGAGGTACACGAAGCGTAAGAGTTCAATATCAAGATGTTGTGTCTCGGAGCTGAGATTAGTTGAATCACTTGTTGTGCTTATCTTTCTCTTGATATAGATATTCTTTCAGATATATATACTGCAACTGGTTTCCGTGGTGAGATTTTCACCTAACAGCATGAGTTGAATCTGTAGTTATCTTGTGTACAAGTTAAATCTTCGTAGATAGAGACGATGTTGGCGATGACGTTATGTCTGTCGCTTGGTTTACTATAGCGTCTTCATATCATTTTTGCTTGGTTATTTTTCTCTTGATATAGATATTCTTTCAGATATATATACTGCAACTGTTTTTCCGTGGTGAGATTTTCACACTAACAGTATGAGTTGAATCTGTGAAGTTGGTGTGTACATGTCTGAAGTGGACGATGGTGATGGCGACTTGAAGTTGGTACAATGATGGTGACGACGGTGGCGGAGATAGAAATTGGTTTTCTGTTGGTTGCGGGTGTACATTAGCGTCGTCGTGGCTGATCGTCTGTCGCTGTGACTGGAACATGTTGAGTAAGCTCTGTGGTCAGAGCTTAGCCCTTATAAGGACTGGAACCAAAGACGCAAGTATACTGAAAACACTCCCTTATATACAAGTAAGGTGGCTCAACAGAGCCTAGGAAATGGGACCTTAACCAAAGGCCGTGATTGGTTGGCTTTGGCCAGTGGCGCGAAGTAAGTAGGGAGAAAGACCGCGCTTAGATGCCAACCAATCAAAATAGTGGACACAACAGGGCTAAACTAGCCAAAGATGTTTGTAATCTCAAACGAGATCATTCTTAATATTTCTCTCAAACGGTGAAGATAGCAATGAAGAAAACAATATTGCTACACATGCTTTACTTTGAACATTTTTGACAAAATTCCGTATTTTAGAAGTCATTTCGTGTTAAAGTTGTCATATTTGGGTAACTCAGACCAATCAATGGCGTGTATTCAGTTGAAGAAAGCTACTGCTGTTTGCGATAAAACTGATAAAGGTGGCACCGTCTCCGCTCAACATACAAATAGAACAGAGCTGTGACATTTAGTAGAGATGACCCAGAAATTGTTCCTTTTCTATTACTATCGCAAATTTAATATGAAATAACTTCTAAAATAGATAATTTTGTCAAATATGTTCAAAGTAAACCATGTTCTAGGTGAGAAATTCCACTGGTATACAAAGTTTCAAACTCTTTCGTTAAAATAGATTAATAAAAAAAATCTGAGCCAAATTCAGCTGATCCATTATTTTTAGCACAAGACAATTGTATCTCTGGTAATTTTCTTTCATGTAAATAAATATTTACGTTAATTTAAAAGATTTTCCAAATTCGTTGTACGTACATAGTTTCTTTGTATGTAGGGTCTTCCATACTTTCTTCATATATATATTATATATATTGGCATATATTGGCATTAGAGAATATTTTTGACTGTGATTAAACTGACTAGGAACATTGTACGTGATGAATATCCATACAATCTTAATCTCCGTATATAAGCTGCATTAAACTGAGGCAAGCTTACATTTACCTATTCTGTGTTACTTGAAAGGTGACGTTCTTTTTCCTCTCTTCTATTTGTTAATAAGTTTGTTTACCTACTACTGTATTGTTTCACTTGAAGAATGCTTATTTACCCATCCATTATAATATTTCGACTGTTGTCCATTGTCTCAAATATGTTTTAGCATCGTCATTCTAGCCTTATTTAAACAATCACATTTGATTCGCCCCAAAGAATCAACCTTTAAATAAGAGTTTTGCTTTCACTAGCAAAAGTTATAGGTATCTTTCAGAAAGCTCCATACCAATTTCACTTTATGGGCAGGATATGTGGGAAGAGAGAATAAAGGGGATTTTGTGGACTTAGAATAGAATCGATAACCACTTGGTACACTAAAACCAACTTTCCTTCCCCGGATAATACAAGCATTCCACCTAAAAAGAGAGAACGCATTGGGAGAAAGTCTTCTGCAGCAGCGCTGGCAAACAAAGAATACTAAAGACCAGAGGTCCTGTACACTGTTGAAAAGAGCTGCAACTACTCCAGGGCTGCGTGAAACTTATCGAGAGCGTGCTGCTACAGCAACGACCGTAGAAAGCCCACAAAAGAGTGCTCTCTGTCAGGCACACAACACTGCATCCAATTCTGCCATCAGGGCCTCAGGAGAGCGCGCTATCCGTCGGGCTCACAACGATGCATACACTTCTGCCATGAGGGCCTAAGAAGCCTCAGAAGAGGGTGCTATCCATTAGGCACATAATGCTTCGTTCACTTCTGCCATGAGGGCCTAAGAAACCTCAGAATAGAGTGCTATCTGTCGGGCTCACAACGCTGCATTCACTTTTGCTACGAGGGCATTAGAAGCCTCAGAAGAGAGTGCTACCGTCGGGATAACATCGCTGCATCCACACCTGCCAAGAGGGCCTAAGAAGCCTCAGAAGATAGTGCTATCCATTCGCCACATAATACTGCATCCACCTCTGACATGTGTGCCTAAGAAGCCTAAGAAGAGGGTGCTATCCGTCGGGCACACATCGCGGCATACACTTCTGCCATTAGGGCGTAAGAAGCCACAGAAGAGAGTGGTATCTGTTATATAATCATCACAACAAACATGAACAATCAACGTCGCCCATTGTCTCCCTTGATAAAAGGACTTTCACTTTGTTTCCCGCCAAAACAATTAACTTGTACAACAACGGCAGTCGAATAAAGTATCTTGTATCGTCAACACGTTGTTTCAGTCTCTCTCATTTTCTTAATCTTTCATACTAAATACTCACTACTTCCTTTAATACACAATAATTATATTTATATAACAACAACATGGTGTCAGAATACTAAAAGAACCCAAAATACAGAAACCAAAGGAAAAAAGAAGTTGAAATCATACTTCAAAGACGAAATGGAAAATTTACCGCATCCAAAAGACCTAGACTTTAATCAGGAAAATCTAGCCGCAGCATGGAAAAAGTGGAAAAAAGAATTCAATCTCTTTTTGATAGCAACAGAAAGTGACATGAAGCCAGACAAAGTAAAAACTTCAATGTTTTTAACTTGCATCGGTTCTAAAGGCCGAGATATCCATTCCACACTGGATTTCGATTCACTCGACGAAGAAATGAACCTTCAGACAGTAATCGAAAAATTCGATGCATATTGTGAACCCAGGAAAAACATAACTTTCCTAAGACACAAATTCTTCACATGTGGACAAGCGGAACATCAAAAATTCGATGAGTACGTAGTAGAGTTGCGCCAAAAGGCACAACAGTGCGAATTCGGCAACCCACAGACAGTCTCACCAAAGATATTCTGATATGTGGAATCAGAGACATGAGATTAAGAGAAAGATTATTGAGAGAACCAAATTTAGACCTACAAAAAACAATTCAAGCAGGTCAGAGTGCAGAGCAAACACGACTCCAATCAAGGATGCTAAATGCCACATCCGAAACAAGAGATAACGAAATCTCGAGGGTATATAGTCAACACGACAGAAAAGGCGCCAAAACCCAAATAACCCGCCATATGCAATCCAGACATCAAAAACGACAAGGCGGAAGTGACAGAAAGCCCGCGAAGTTTCAAGCGCCAAGTCAACACTACGTCACTAACTGTCACTATTGTGGTTATAATCACAAAAGAAATAAATGCCCAGCATTTCACAAGACATGTGAAAAATGCAAGAAACAAGGACACTATGCAAAAATGTGCAAATCAAGAAAATTTGTACATAAAGTAGAGATACATACCGACGATGAATCAGATGACGATACACATGCACTCGAAATGATCACTGCAAATAATTCCCGCGTGCACAAAATCGAAAAGTTCAAGACTCCAAAAGACATTTGGACGGTCGAACTAAAAGTGAACAACTCGAATGTAACATTCAAAATAGATACAGGAGCAGACGTAACCGTACTGCCATTCAGAGAATATAGAAATATAATTCCAAAACCACAACTGCAAAAAACTTCAACTCGATTATCAGCTTATAATAACACAGCTATAAAAGTGCTAGGAAAATGCACAGCAGTCATAAATACAAAGAATTATCAAAGCAAATAAAATTCATTGTTGCAAAAACAAACTCGCACGCAGTTATAGATGCAAAGACAGCTAAAGATCTGAACCTGATTCAGAGAATTTCAAAAATAAATTCGTCGAACACAAAAGACATATTAGAAAAATATGAAGACTGTTTCGGAGAAATCGGCACTTTGTCAATAACACATCATATCACAGTGGATCCACAAATAACTCCTGTAATTCATCCACCAAGATCGGTTCCTTTTTCTATAAAAGAAAAACTCAACAAAGAATTAAAAAGAATGACAGAATTAGATATCATAAAACCTGTTAGTGAACCTACAGACTGGGTAAATTCCCTAGTCATCGTTGAAAAACCAACGGAAAACTCCGACTCTGTTTAGACCCCAAGAATCTAAACAAAGCCATAAAAAGGCAACATTTCAAACTCCCTACAGCGGAGGACATTTTTGCACAAATGCATAACCCTAAATATTTTTCAAAACTCGATGCATCTAATGGATACTGGCAAATTCCAGTTGACGAAGAAAGCTCCCATCTTTTAACGTTCAACACACCTTTTGGAAGGTATCGCTTCACACGACTACCCTTTGGAATTCACAGCGCCAGTGAAGTTTTCCAAAAAGAAATTTCAAAAATAATAGAGGGCATAGAAGGAGCAAGAAATTCACAGGATGACATCATAATCTGGTCCAACACTTTAGAAGAACACACAAATAGACTACAACAAGTTTTCGATCGAATCCGAAAGCACGGATTAAAGTTAAATAAATCAAAGTGTATCTTCTATGAATCACAAATCAAGTACCTTGGGCATATATTAACCAGCGAAGGGATAAAACAAGATCCAACCAAGGTACAAGCAATCATTCACATGCCACTGCCAACAAGTAAAAAAGAATTACAAAGATTCCTAGGTATGACAAATTACCTATGTAAATTTTTATCTAATTACTCCGAAGTCACAGCACCATTGCGCCAGCTTCTACAGAGTGACACGTTATGGTCATTCGACAAACCACAAATCGAAGCAATAAAAAAGCTAAAAGAAATGATTACCAGAAAACCAGTGCTACAATTTTATGATCCAGATCTACCAATAAAAATAACTACAGATGCTAGTAAGCATGGGCTCGGAGCGATACTTGAGCAGAAACACAACGAAAGATGGCTACCTGTTTCGTTTGCATCTCGTGCAACAACTCAAGCGGAACAAAACTACTGTCCGATAGAGAGCGAAGCTCTCAGTATAGTTTTCGCATGCAAGAAATTTCATCAGTTTATATACGGAACTCATTTCAGAATCGAAAATGACCATAAACCGTTGAAGCAAATATTCAAAAAATCGATCACTAAATGCCCCCCCAGAATCCAAAGATTTCTACTAACATTACAAAGATATGATTTTGACCTAAACCACATACCTGGTAAAGAATCAATTGTTGCAGATACCCTATCACGTGCATACCTTGAGCAAAATACTCCAGAAGTATCAGACGAAGATATGAAATCGCACATTCATGCAGTAATAAAAAATTACCCCATAACCGACACTAAATTAAAAGAGTATAAAGAAGCCACTGCAGACGACCCGTCTCTACAGACACTCGTCACATATACAAGAACAGAATGGCCCCCAAAAGACAAAATACCAATAAACATCAAACCATTCGTATCCGTTCGTGATGAAATATCAATCGTCAATGGTCTCGTTCTAAAAGGTTCAAGAATAATTGTACCTAAGTCATTACGTAGAGAAGCTCTACAGGAAATACATACCGGACACATGGGTATCGAAAAATGCATAGAGAGAGCGAAGGAATGTATATACTGGCCCGGCATTAACGCTCAAATCAAAGACATGATTAACACATGCTCATACTGCATTGACTACAAAAATCAACAAGCAGCCGAACCACTAATAAATCATGAAATACCTACTACACCATGGACCAAAGTGGGTACAGACGTATTTCACCTGTCTGGAAATTCGTATGTCACAATTATTGACTATACAACAAGATTTTTTGATCTACACGAAATAAATGATTGCCAGTCAAAAACCGTAATCAAAAAATTAAAAGAAACTTTTGCTAAATTCGGAATTCCGCAAACAGTTGTAAGTGACAACGGTCCAGAATTCAATTCGGCTGAATTCAAAAAATTTGCAAAAAATTGGCATTTTCATCACACGAAGACAAGCCCGCATTATCATCAAGCGAATGGCATGGTTGAGAGAAATATACAGACAATAAAAAAGACGCTAAAAAAGGCATTCAAAAGTGACGAAGAACCTCAGTTAGCGCTCTTAGCATTACGCACGACTAAATTACAAAATGGTGCACCATCCCCTGCAAATCAAATAATGAATAGAACATTGCGAACAAATCTCCCAAACATACTACACGACAAAATTGGTATCAGGCCTCACGAAAAGAAGAAATCAAACATTACAACAGAACTCCCAGAGTTAAAACCACACGACACGGTTAGAATTAAGTTTAACAACAATTGGTTTAGAAGGGGCAAAATAATTAAAAAACTAGAGCAACCTCGTTCATACTTAGTAATAACAGAGGAAGGAAATACAGTCAAACGAAATAGACAACATATTCTTAAAACAAACGAACACGTTCGCATAACAGAAGAATTAGATTATGAAAATATATTTCCAAAGTCAACAAACACGCATGAAAAAACAAAAACAGCACAACTACAGAATTCAACACTACAAAATAATAAAACCACAAAAAGTGGACTACGAATAATTATTCCCTGTAGATACAGATGATAAAAAAAAAGAAAAAAAAAAGGAAGATGTTATATAATCATCACAACAAACATGAACAATCAACGTCGCCCATTGTCTCCCTTGATAAAAGGACTTTCACTTTGTTTCCCGCCAAAACAATTAACTTGTACAACAACGGCAGTCGAATAAAGTATCTTGTATCGTTAACACGTTGTTTCAGTCTCTCTCATTTTCTTAATCTTTCATACTAAGTACTCACTACTTCCTTTAATACACAATACATTATATTTATATAACAACAACAGTATCCATCGGGAACACAATGTTGCATCCACTTCTGCCATGAAGGGCGAAGAAGCCTTAGAGGAGAGTGCTAAACGTCGGCCACACAATGGTGCATTCACTTTTGCTATAAGGATCTAAGATGCCTCAGACGAGAATGCTATCCTTCGGGCACACAACAATGCATCCACTTCTGCCATGAGGGCCGAAGAAACCTCAGAAGATAGTGCTATCCGTCGTGCACACAACGATGCATCTAATTCCGCCATGAACCTATGAAACCTCAGAATAGAGTGCTATCCTTCGTGCACGCAATGCTGCATCCACTTTTGCCATGAGGATCTAAGAAGCCGGAGAAGGGAGTGCTATTTGTCGTCCACACAACGATGCATCCCCTTCTGCCATGTGGAGGTAAGAAGCCTTAGAAGGGAGTGCTATCCTTCTTCCACACAACGATGCATCCACTTCTGCCATGAGGGCCGAAGAAGCCGAAGAAGATAGTGCTATCCGTCTTGCACACATCGATGCATAACCTTCTGTCATGTGGACGTAAGAAGCCTCAGAAGGGAGTGCTATCCGTCGTCCACAACTATGCGTCCATTTGTGCCATGAGGACATAAGAAACCTTAGAAGCGAGTGCTATCCCTCGTGCACACAACGATGCATCCACTTCTGCCATGAACCTATGAAGCCTCTGATGGGAGTACTATCCGTCGGGCACACAATGCTGCATCCACTTTTGCCATGTCGTCAGCATAGAGGAGCTTCCAGGGGCATCCTATCTTGAACCCCTCCGTTATTGCCTGGAGGATTATGATAAATAGGAGGGGGCTAAGGACTGAACCTTGGTGGACCCCTACCTCTACCCTGAATTCTTCAGTGTACTCGTTGCCAACCCTTACCTTACATACAGCGTCCCTGTACATAGCTTGCACATCTCTCATTAACCATTCATCTATCCCTAGTTTCCTCATTGACCACCAGATAAGTGATCAGGGGACCCTGTCAAAGGCTTTCTCCAAGTCAACGAAAGTCAGGTACAGAGGTTTATCTTTGGCTAGGTATTTCTCCTGCAACTGTCTTACCAGAAATATAGCATCTGTGGTGCTTTTCCCTGGCACGAAACCAAGCTGCATCTCATCCAAGCTGACTCTCTCCCTAATCAGTTGGGCTATGACCCTCTCTGTGACATTCATTACCTGATCCAATAACTTGATACCTCTGTAATTATTCGCATCTAAAGCGTCACCTTTACCTTTGTAGCAGTTGACTATTATGCTGCTATACCAGTCATTGACTTGAAGTTGAACTTGAGACAACATTCACCCGGGGTGGGTTGAGCTGGCTTCATTCATCCTCAATGCTGCATCTCTCACAAACGCCGACCAGGCCTGGCGATTTGAGGCTAACGACAGCGTGATCTTCAACCACTCCTTATTCCAGCAGCGAACGCCGTAGATATGGGGGCCTAGGTTGGGTTTCAGATGAGCCTTGACTGTCATCAGCCATGTTTTTCGTTGTCCACCACATCGCTTTTGCCAACCCTGAAGGGGAGCTGGGGCAATTGCTTCGTAGATGAATTCTCCTGGAGAATCGTTCGCACTAGTGCTTGGTAGATCCGTACTTTGGTAGTGCGTCGGATCTCAGATCTTGACCAGAGTCGTGCATTGAGTCGGTTGAAGGCTTGGCGAGCGAGGTCGATTCGTGTTTTAATGTCAGCCTCACCTTGACCTGTGGCTGTAATGATGGCGCCAAGGTATTTGAAACTCTCAACCTCTTCAAGAATATCACCATTGAGGACAATGGGTGTTTTGTCTGGTGGGGCGAAGCCGGCTGTGAGGATTTTGGTCTTCAAGGCCTTGACTTTCATACCAATCTGCGATGCAACACGCTGGGGCTCATTGATAGCAAACTGGACGTCAGCTAATGTTTCGCCAAGTATCGCAATGTCATCTGCGTAGTCTAGATCCTTGACTGAAACGTTGTGACCAACAGTGATACCGGGGAACTCCCTTAATGCATTTGTGGTGATCCAGTCGATGGCGTAATTGAAAAGAGTTGGCGAAAGAACACATCCTTGTTGAACCCCAGACCGTATTTCGAAGGGTTCCGACACTTCACCGTCCACGCGTAGGCGGGATCGTGTTATGCGGTAATAATCTTTGATAAGATTGAAATGTTTAGGTGGGATACCATCTGCCTGAAGACCTTCCAGAGGGTGTCACGATCGACAGAGTTGAATGCAACAGCAAAATCAACAAAGCAGATGACTGTTTTTTGCTGAAAGCACCAACGGTGTTCGAGGATTCGTCTTAGGGTGAAGATTTGATCGGTGCAACCTCGACTTGGACAGAAACCACACTGGTTTGGTCTTGTTCTAGAGTCATGTTCTGATTGGAATCGTCTCAGAAGAAAGAAGGTATGACTCCTTCGTGTATCACCTGGTTAACTATACGGGTGACTAGGCTATAGCCGACACTGCCAGATATTTTGAGCATCTCTGCAGTAATTCCTGATGGGCCGGGGGCTTTCCCTGCCTTCATACTTTTAATTGCTTTATCTATCTAGGTACTGTCAACTCAGATAGCTGGTCCCTCTGTTGGGTCGACATTCAGCAGACTCTCTTTATCCCATTCATTCTCTTTATTCAGCAACCTTTCATAGTGGCATCTCCAAACCTCTCTCTTTGCATCCTCATTCAGCACAAGTGAACCATCATCCATGCGAACACATTTCTTTCCTACCACATCACGATTCTCACTGACACACTGTCTTGCAACACGAAATACCTCAAGTCTTTCGTCCTCACGGCACAGAACATTGGCAAATTTTTTCTTATCTGCTTCCCCTCTAGCTAAATAAACCTGTCTCCTAGCTTCCATTCTGGCAGTCTGATACACTTCCCTGCTACCACTGTTCTTCCAGTCCTTCCAAGCCTGTTTCTTTTCTCTAATAGCCCTGTCAACAACATTGTTTAACCACCACGTTATTTTGGGTCTTGAGGGGACTTTGCACCATCCACAGATCTGGTCAGTGGCTCTCAGCATGTTGTCCCGTAGAAACCTCCAGTTGTCTTCCACATTATGTGAAGCTATATCCCCTTCTATTTCGTCAAAGGCTTCGAGTAATATGTCTCTAAATCTTTGTCCATTTTCAGGATCTTTAAGTCTCCAGACCCTTCTTCTCCTTGCTGGTCGTTTTCTGGGCATCCATTTAGCCCTGATCCTGAAGTCACTGACTACCAGTCTATGTTGTGGGGTACATTCTTCACCAGGGAAGGTTTTGGCATTTATACAAGGATGTAGTCAATTTGGCTAGTATGTCGGCCCGATTGGTAGGTGACTAGGTGACTAGAAGGTTTCCTGAAGTTAGCATTGCAAATCATAAGATCATTTGCATCACAGAAGTCCAGCAGTCTGGTTCCCTCCTCGTTGTGGGAACCATAACCATAGCCTCCATGTACGCCGAATAATGAGATACATACATGATGGCTGCCAATTTGTGTTCGAGTATTGTCATCGCCTGAACGAAATTCCATTATATGTGATACTCGTACATAACTGTTCAGTCCAGCCAAAGATCTAAATTCTTTATGACACTGTTGGTAAGTGTGAATGACATTGGAGCTCTTTTGCGATTCATCCTTGCTGTGCATATTCATATGGCGCTTGAGTTCTCACGAGGAGGCACACTCCTTTCTACAAACTTGCCCATTTCATACTCAGGTGTAGCTGGCAACCGCTTTTTTAAGATGACTGCATTGATGGCCTTTCAATCCCACCAAACTGAGGCAAATATGCCCACAGTCATTATAAATCCCTTCATTTCTTCAAGGAAATTCTGATAATGGCTAAGGGTATCCTTTCCTAGAATTTCTTTTATTTTTCAGATACATACATACACATATGCATACGTGCATACATACATACATACATACATACATACATACATACAAACATACATACATACATACATAAATACATACATACATATGTACATGCATACATCATACATATATACATACATACAAAAGTACAAACGTACATGCATACATACATACACATATGCATACGTGCATACATACATACATACATACATACATACATAAATGCATACATACATATGTACTTGCATACATCATACATATATACATACAAACGTACATGCATACATACATACATGCATGCATGCATGTATGTATGTATGCATGGATGTGTCAAAATGTCTGTAGAAATATCTGAGATGATAGTGACATTGATCATCAAAGCAGTCTATCATGGACCAATAGCCAGATTATTACCTCCCACTTTGAAGTGTATGTGTTTGCTATCCAGGAAATGGAAATATCAAATATCTGATGCACAAAAGGGATAGAGATACAGGAAAAGCAGTAAAATGTGATGACTGATGCAGGCTTTGTGGTATTAACACCAAATATATCACACACACCATAAGCAGTTGTCTGAAAATGTCATCACGGTATTATCTACCAATGAGACATGATGTTGTAGCTAGGACACTCTATAATGAAATCTGTCAGAAGAAATAAGAGCCCGCAATTTGGTAGAAGCCATAGCCACTCATAATTAAAAAAGGAGTACTGCTAGAAGACCCCAATAAAATAAAAGCACAACAGACCTGATATAATGATTTGGAATAGAGAAGAGAAACTGTGAACAGCTGTGGAAATTAGCTGCCCTGCGGATGTTAACATAAAGCTGAAGGGAAGTGAAAAAGAGAATACTGCTGCTGAACTATTGAGAAACCTACCATTACTCTTTCCAGATTACAAGTTCATGTTTGTAACTGTAATTATTGAGGCCCTGACATATGCAACATACTGCCTAAATAGCAATCTTGAGAAATTAGGCTTCTCAAAACCTGAAAGGAGAAAGCTGATTCGGAGACTACAGATCCAGTCCAACACTGGAACTGTAAAACTTTCCAGAAGTTTATCCTTTGAATATCTATGAGCATGTCTAGATATGTAACTACATGCATGAGAATACATAGCTGTACTGTCTGAAGTAAGAAAACAACGCAGAAATCTTGTGACAGTATGGCTTGTCTATAAGAAGGCATTCAACTCTATCCCTCATTCATGGCTGTTGAAGTGCCTACACCTGGCAAAAGTACCTTCCACTCTAATTGTGAGTCTCTGTAGAGAGACTCACAAAGACATGGACAACAGTTCTCACCCTTCCAACAGAGAACACAATAATTGTTTCTGATAGTAAAGGCATTTCAAAGGGAATATTCCAGGGAGATGGTCTTTCTGTACTTCTTTTCCTTTTGCCACTGAATCCATAATCGTTCCTACAGCAGAGAAAACAAATGGCTACATGCTAGGATCTTCAACTGCTAGAAGTATCAATGAAACTCATAATTCTTTGTAGACAACATCAAGATCTATGCTAAAAGCGTTGACAATGCCAAAATACAAACTGGAATTAGTAACAACATTTTCAGCGGATATAGGCATGGAATTTGGCCAACAGAAATGTTTGTATTTGGTCATAGAACGAGGAAAGTCAGTCCCCCAAACCCCAAACCTGTGCATCAACAGTCTCTCATCTCCCCCATTCCACACAAAGAATGTTACAAATACCTAGGGCACATATATGAAAGCACTGAGAATAAAAATAGAGTGACCTGAGAATGTTACACCAGACTTAGGACAAATGGCAGTCAGAACTCTCCTCTAGCAACAAAACAATATCCCACAGTGCATTTGCAATACCAGTGCTGACCCCCAACATTTGGGATACTTGATTGGTCTGCAGAGGAAATCCACTCCATACATATTAAAACCTGCAAAATCCTGACACCAACCGGGAACTTCCAAAGAAACAGTGATGTGGACAGACTCTACCTAAGAAGAAATGAAGGTGGTGGAGGCCTGAAATCAGTGCAGACGGCCTTTGAGTGAAGACCACTACATCACATCATGCTTTGAAGGCTACGTGTTTGCAATCCAGGAAGAGGAGATTGCCACAAAGTACCTGGTGAACAAGAGTGACAGTAATGCTCTTGTCATCCCAAGGTTCAACTGCATGTGTAGGCTATGTCATGTTTCAGTGGAAGACATCATGCATGTGATTAGCAGTTGTCTTAAAATGTCTTCATGGTACTACCTCCCTATGCAGCACAATGTTGTCGCTAAAACAATTTTCAATGCCATCTGCAAAAAAAAATAACTGTCTTGAAATAAACTTAGAAAATTCCTCTGTTATGAAATATTCCCATCAAAATTTTTGTCAGATGTAAACATAACAGGTCGGATATTGCTGTTTGGGACAGAGGGGCAAAGGTATGTACCCTCATAGAAGTTAGCTGCCCTGCAGATTTAAATATCTCTTTGGAAATCAAAGAAAAAGAGGACAAACCTCTGGATCCATACTAAGAATTCATATTCATACCAATAATACATCCCAAAGATGGAACTCTGTATCTTTGTTGGAAACCAGCTCCCACCTCAGTAGAAGATTTATAATGATTAAAGAATTGAAGAGATATACATACATGCATGGATATGTCAGTAGAAAGCTCCAAGATAACAGTAATATCGATCATCAAAGCAGTTTATCATGGACCAATAGGCGGATTACTATCTCCCACTTTGAAGGGTATGTATTTGCAATCCAGGAACAGGAAATAACAACCAAGTACCTGATGCACAAAAGAGATAGAGATGCAGAAAAAAGCCAAGTGGTGCAGACTTTGTGGAGTTCACACTGAAGATATCACCCACATCATAAGAAGTTGTCTGAAAATGTCATCAAGGTATTATGTGCCGATGAGACATGATGTTGTAGCTAGGACACTCTATAATGAAAGCCATCAGTCTAAGAAGTAAGAGCCAACAGTACGGAAGAAGCCATAGCCACTCATAATAAAAAGGAGTACAGATGGAACGTCCCAGCGAAAACCTCAATAAAATGTAAGCATGACAGACCTGATATAATGATTTGGGATAGAGAAGAGAAACTGTGCACAGTTGTAGAAATCAGCTACACAGCGGACATTTACATAAAGCTGAAGATCTGTGAGAAAGAGAACACCTCTGCTGAACTATTGAGAAATCTGCAGTTACTCTATCCAGATGACAAGTTCAGGTTTATACCTGTAATTATTGGTTATCTATAAATGCTTATCAATATAGGATTCCATTATTCTATATTAACATTATTTTATATTATCTATACTTTGATAATCTTTATATATAAAAGTGAAGTTGTGTGTCTGTCTGTCTCCTACGATTTAGATTCCTAACTACTCCCACATTTTGCTTTGCAGTTTAACCAAAACCGGGTATCTTATAGTCGTGATTCATATCGAGCCCTTCTGGGTATTAGCGCGTCTACGATGAGTCTACGATTTAAAAAAAAATTTACCATCATTTCTTCCCATTTTTAATGCATTTTTTGCTATTATATAAGGGAAGTAACTCTCTAAAAATGCTTATATAGTTATTTCCCTTACAAACCCGAGCAACGCCGGGCGATACTGCTAGTATAGAATAATGGAATCCTAGATTTGGAATACAATACATAGTGGATTTTACACATAACTATTATGGATTATTACAGAAGGCTAACCAAGGAAGTATATATGGATTTAAAGACTCATACTAAAGTGTATTTATGTATTTACCAAAATCAAAAGCTGCAATTTTTAATTTTAATTTACGTTTCAAACAAACAGCATTTTATAGTATTACTTCAAATTTAAAAAAAACTACCATTCGAAATGCTATACAAAATTCAAATTTTATATCTTTGAAGAGCAAAGGAGTTGTCTATAAATGCTTATCAATATAGGATTCCATTATAGGGACAACTCTTCTGTGAAACGATCGTAAAATGCTTTAAATACTTAATTCAAAACTTTTAAACTGTCATTATTATATATTTATACTTATACATATATTTTTATATATATTTATATTTTTAATACAACAATTATTTTACACATGTATACATCTTTCTGAAGAATTTTCTAATATTGATTTCCTGATAATAATAATAATAATAATAATAATAATAATAATATATTATAAAATATATATTATTGGGACCCTGGGATATGTAACACACTATCTAAATACCAATCTTGAGAGATTATCATCATCACTTAACGTCCACTTTCCATACTGGCATGGGTTGGATGGTTTGACTGAGGTCTGGAGAGCCAGCGACTGCACCCAGTTCCAATCTGATTTGGCAATGTTTCTACAGCTGGATGCCCTTCCTAATACCAACCACTCTGTGAGTGTAGTGGGTGCTTTTCACATGTCACTGGCACAAGAGCCATTCAGCAGGTACTGACATTAGTAACGATTGGTTGATGCCTTTTGCATGGGGGGCAGTTATTCGGACCTGGCATCGACAACGTTTGGATGGTGCTTTTTACGTGCCACTGGCACGGGAGCCAGTCAGGCGAACCTGGAATCGACCAACTTTGGATGGTCCTTTATATGCTACTTGCATGGGAGCCAGCCAGGGGCACCGGCCCTAGCTATATTGCTTTTACTTGGCTCAACAGGTCTTCTCAAGCATATCATATCTCCCGATGCATCAGGGGTATTCTTAACAGGGCTGGGCATGTGTGGTTGCCATCTCACTTTAGTTGCCGGGTCTCCTCAATCACAACACACCTCCAAAGGTCCCAGTCTCCTGTCATTGCCTGTGAGGCTTAATGTTTGAAAGTCATGCTTTATCGCCTCATCCCATGTCTTCCTGGGTCTACCTCTTCTACATGTTCCTTCTACAGGTAGGGAGTGGCACTTCTTCACAGTCTTCATTCATATATAACGCATGACCATACCAGCGCAGTTGTTTCTCTTGCACACCACATTTGAAGCTTCTTATGCCCAAATTTCCTTTCAGGGCGCTTACACTCTGTTGTGTATACACACTGACATTACACATCAAGCTATTCTTACTCTAGTCGCTACACCTCTGCTACAGACTTGGTCACCTAGGTAGCAGAAGCTATTAACTACTTCTAGTGTTTCCCCTGGCATGTGTTGGAATCTGTTATTTGTCCCTCTTCAGTGGTCATTGCCACTGAGCATTTGCCACACACAAAAACTATCTTCCCATTTAACCTTCCTTTGCTATTTCCACACCTTTTATGTGTTCATAGCTTACACTAGGTACACTGTATGGAGTTTCTACTCACACCTTTTCTACAGATGAAGAAGGGCCATCTACCCGAAGGAGTTTGTGATTTGACAGCCTTCCTGCTTACTAAGACTTTGGTTTTTGCTAGGTTAACCCTAAACTTCGTCTCCAGTTCTGGCAGTGACTCAGCGATTAGAGCAAGGTCATCAGCATAGAGGAGCTCCCAGGGGCAGCTTGTCTTGAATTCCTCTGTTTTGCCTGGAGGAGTATGATGAATAAGAGGGGACTGAGGGCTGATCCTTGGTGAACACCTACTTCTACTCAAAATTCTTCTCTATACTCATTGCCAACCCTCACCTTACTGACAGCAGCCCTGTACAGGGCTTGTACAGCTCTTACCATCCACTCATCTATCCCTAGTTTCCACATTGACCACCAGATAAGGGATCAGGGGACCCTGTCAAAAGCTTTCTCCAGGTCAACAAAAGCCAAGTACAGAGGTTTATCTTTGGCAAGATATTTCTCCTGCATTTGCCTTACCAGAAATGTAGCATCAGTGGTGCTTCTCTCTGGCACAAAACCAAACTGCATCTCATCTAGACTAACTCTCTCCCTAATTAGTTGGGCTATGACCCTCTCTGTAACTTTCATCACCTGATCAAATAATTTGATACCCCTGTAGTTATTCCTATCTAATGCATCATGTTTACCAGTGTAGCAGTTGATTATGGCGCTGCTACACCAGTCATTGGGTATGACTCCTTCGTGAACTACCTGATTTACGATACAGGTGAAAGACCCTAACCCACACCACCCCGATATTTGAAGCATCTCTGAAGTGATTCCTGATGGGCCAAGTGCTTTCCCTGTCTTCATATCCTCAATTGCTTTATCTCCCACGGTACTATCGATTCAGGTAGCTGGTTCCTCTACTGGGTCAACCTTTGGTAGACTCTCCTTCCCATTCATTCTCCACATTCAACAGTCTTTCATAATGGCATCTCCAAGCCTCTTTCTTTGCAGAATCATTAAACGCAAGGGCACCTTCATCCATGAAGACACATTTCTCTCCTATGACATCACGGTTTTTCTCTCACAGACTGTCTTGCGATCCAAAATACTTCAGTTCTCTGGACCTCGTGTCACTGAACATTGGCAAACTTCTTCTTTTCTGCATCAGCAACCATGTATGGGTCTCAGAGCAACTCCCAGATGACTGGATCGAGAGCATCATCCTCCGCTTCCAGAAAAAAAAAAAAGAATGGCCACAAACTCATCAGCAGAGTCATCACTCTCTTCTCCATCTCAAGCAAGCTCTTCACCAGGATCCTTCTCAGCCATGCTTGTCCTGCCATTAGAAGTAGATTCTGCCTACATCAAGCCAGATTCATGCCAAATCGATTTACCCCCTACTGTACTTTTGCCTTTGTCTCATCATTGAAAGATCTTGGTAGTTCTGCAAAGATTTGCCACCTCTACATCACCATCATCAACCACATATTCCACTGGAAAATCCTCAAGCTTGTTGGTACACTTCTCAAGATCACCGCCCTGTTCCAATGGCTCTATTGCAGTTCGGAGAGATGCATGTGGGTGAATGTGAAAGACTCTGACTTGCAAAGAGGACAGCATGGTCACTCTCAACTTCTTTGACTGTATCATTATTTATCTGATGATCAAGGTCTGTGAGTGGGTCTCTCGCATTACTTGAAGTATGTGGATGATACCATCCTATTCAACAACTCAGTTGACCAGCTCAGGGACACACTGACCAATTACAGAGATGAATCAACAAGGCTTGGACTTCACGTGAGTTGAGTGAAGACCAAGCTGATGCATGTCAGAGATGGCCTGGATCCTCCCCCACTCTACACCGGGCCTGATGCCATGGAGTTTGTTAGCTCCTTCATATACCTGGGTTCTACAGTCACCAACAATGGAGATCTGACACTGGAGATTAACTGCAGATGTGGGCTTGCCACTGGGGTCATGTACTCCCTATAGAAGCCCCCTCCTGTGCTACTGCTCTATTTCCCAGAAGACAAAGCTCCACATCTACAATGCATCTGTCCTCTCCATTCTCCTCTGTGGAGCAGAAATGAGGCCCCTCTTGAAGACTTTGGCAAAGAGGATTGATGGCTTCAGAAGCAGAACCCTGAGAACCAATGAGAACACCAGATGTTACCTGCATGTTTCCAACAAAGACTTGCATGCACTGTACAGGCATGTCCTCCATCTCCTATTAGATCATCCTACCAAAGTTTAACTCCCATTCAATGCAAGAGCTGCAGGCTGGAAAGGTCTGTGGCAGACCCTGTACCAAATAGCTGAATATGGCTAAAGAAAATCTCCAGTGACTCAATGTTACCTTGGAAGATGTACAGTAGGGCTGGCACAGGACCACCAGCAATGGGGGTGGGGAGTACTAATGAACCTGGTTGGCTCTACATATGATGATGTTCCTGGGGTCACTAATCTGGGATGACCTCACCCCCATCATACAAGATCACGAAGGGCAAGCAATTTTTGCAACATGGAAGTTAGACTATTCTGTAAAAAAACACTTTGAGAATTACCCTACATTTTCCATGATACTAGTTGAGAATTCCAAGAAAGATGGTGAAAGTAATGACAATAGTGTTCTGTATCCTAATAATACCCAGTATTAAACCACTAAGAGGGTGGCTGTTATCTGGTAATTTTACTCAAAAATGGTAAGCATGAATACTCCACTGGTTTTTTCACCAATTGTGTCTGATAAGCATTTAATGTGTACCAGATGGGCTCTGTCTGATCATGTGAACAAGGCTTTGGTAAGAAGGAAGAATTTTTTCATCTTAAAATCACATTTCCAAAATCAGAGGGCAATGTCTACCATGCCATAAATAAGTTTATGTTTTATTTTTTTAAATACAATATAGAATATTAAGTTTTAACAAGATTTGAACTTGCAGCCTTTATTTTATTTTAAGCAATAATTATTTCTGATGTAAAAAAGAAAAGATCGAAAATGTTAACATAACATGATGATACAGTGCAAATAATTCACAAAATTTTATGTTCAATAGTTTTAGTGTTACAAATTTGACCCCCTTTGCTCATAAATGACCATGGGACTGCACTTAGAAAGTTCTCCTCCAATGCACAAATCTGAACAAAACTGCTTACGAAAGACCAGCAGTCACCCATCAGTACCAGCCTCCCTCTTCCATGTCACTAATGTTATCCAAGAGAAAAGCAAAGGTTGACACAGCTTGGCACCAGTGACATTGCAACTCATTTCTACAGCTGAGTGGAGTGGAGCAACATGAAATAAAATGTTTTGCTGAAGAATACAACACACAGCCCAGACCAGGAATTGAACTCACTACCTCGTGTTTGGGAGCCCAATGTTCTAACCACTGAGCCATTACAAATTTGAATAGTTTTAGTGTTAAAAATCTGAATATGAGGTGTAGTCAAAAAATATCCAAAAGATAAGTATTATTAAAAGATTCACCATTTTGATTTCGTCCCCTTCAAAGTATTTGCCTTGGGAGTCTACATACTTCAGCCAGTGTTCCTGCTACTGCCGGAAACATTTCTGGAAACCACTTTTGAGGATTCCGTAGAGCTGTGATGTTGAATTTTGTTTAATGTCTTCTGTTGACTCAAATCTTCCCTCTTTGAATGTTATTTTGAGCTTTGGGAACAGCGAAAAGTCACACAGAGCCAAGTCTGGGAAGTAGGAAGCCTGATGAACAAGTGGTGTGTTTTGCTTGATGCTTGGACGATGTAGGTAGAAGGAGTGGGTGCATTGTCATGTTGGAGTTGTCAGTTCTTTGCTGCCCACAGGTCGGGTTGTTTTTGTCACACAGTTTCACAAAGGTGATGAAGAATACCCACGTAGTATTCTTTGTTAATTGTCTGACCTTGTGGTGCATATTCATGGCTCACTGTCCACTGAGGTGCAGCCATCTTTGAACTGGCTGAACCATTCCTTCATTTGTGTTTTCCCCCTGGCATCATCTCCAAACACCTGAATCTTCTCGATAGTTTGGGCTGGCGTATCACCAAGTTTTGGGCAGAATTTGATTGAGTATCTTTGCTCAATGCTCTCAGTTATCTTCACTCAAAAAAGGAAAGTCACACAGCACACTCTCCACGTCTGTACTCAATGTGTCACTGCAGGCATGAAAGTTTTTGCACATGCTCATGAAGGACATGGTTACTTAACCATATGGATTTTGCTCACACATAATTATTTTGTGCAAAAACAATCAAGGTCAGATACTGTTGATTACATGTAGTTTTAGTGTGACAAGTCTGCATAGTTTCAGCGTATACAAATTTGAATAGTTTTAGTGTTACGAAAGACTTCATTTTCAAACAGAGAATGTAATCAAATAATTAGGATATGCCTGAAAGTCATGGAAAACAACATAAATCCTGGGTCTTTGAATATCATCAACAGCAGAATTGTAAGAATCCTGTAAAACTTTTAATCTCCGGTGTCCTTGCATCATTCTTCCCACAAGAACACTGCATTTGTATATTCTCTTTGTTTTGTTAGCGTCAGGAACAGAATATTTATCATTTGCAGAATAACGGATGCGTCTGGCAAAATAAACTCCATTCCCAAATGCGGTGGCTAAAAATAAAGAAAGAAAAAAAAGATAAATATATAAGCAAAGTAGCTAGTTGTAAAATCTCAATAAAGGGTGAGAGTAGTAACTACAAGTAAAGTTATATACAGGGTACAGGCTGCACTTATAACCAGCTGGCAGATCTACCTAGGGTTAAAACAGTAGTAACACTGAATATTCAGTTTTTGGTTATTTTCTCTTATTCCTTTCTGTTGAAGAGTGTAGGCTCAAAATGTCCAAATTCATCAACATCATCGTCATCATTTAATGTCCGTTGTCCATGCTGGCATGAGTCAGATGGTTTGACCAGGGCTGGCATGGTGGAAGGCTGCACCAGACTCCAGTCTGATTTGGCATGGTTTTTACTGCTGGACACCCTTCCTAACACTAACTACTCCGAAAGTGTAATGGGTGTTTTTTCAAGTCATCAACACGGGTGCAATTTACATGACACCAGTATCTGCCACGACTGTGGTTTTATCTGGCTTGATGGGTCTTCTTCTCAAGTGCAACATAATGCCAAAGGTGTCAGTCATTGCCTCTGTAAGGCCCAACACTTGGAAGGTGCTTTTGTGCCACCAGCATGGGTGCCATTTGCATGGTATCAGTATCTGCCACAACTGCGATTTCACTTGGCTTGATGATTCTTCTTCTCAAGCACATCATAAGGACAAAGGTCTTCATCACTGCCTCTGTGAGGCCCAACACTCAAAAGGTGCTCTTTGTGTGCCACTAGCATGGGTGCCAATTAAATGACACCAGCATCAGCCACAACTGATTTCACTTGGCTTGACAGGTCTTCTCAAACACAGCCTTTTGCCAAAGCTCTCAGTCACTAGTCATTGCTTCTGTAAGGCCCAAAGTTTGAAGATCATGCTTCACTATCTCATCCCATGTCATCTTGGGGTCTACCTCTACCACAGAGATCAGCACTTCTTTACATGGCTGTCCTCGTCCAAACACATCACATGACCATACCAGTGCATTCATCTCTCTTGTACATCACATCTGATGCCTCTTATGCCTAACTTTTCTCTCAAGATGTTTACATACTGTCGAACATGCACACTGACTTTGCACATCCAGTGCAATGTCATCAAGCCTACACATTTCCTTGGGTGTCACAGCCCATGTTTCACTGCCATGTAGCATAGCTGTTCATACACTGGCATCATACAATCTGCCTTTCACTGTGAGGGAGAGGCCTTTTGTTGTGAGCACGGATAGGAGCTGTCTGAACTTTGCCCATCTTAATGTTATTCTCAGAGCATCCATCTTTGCTACTAACTTGGTTACCTAGGTAACAGAAGCAATCTACTACCTCTAGCTTACTTCCATGGCAATTGATGGAGTCTATTTTCTGTACGTTTTCAGTGTTTATTGTACGAGTGCATCTTCCACATACAAAAGCTGTTTTACCTGTTAACCTTCCTCTGATATTGCTGCACCTTTTATGTGTCCAAAGGTTAGATTAACTCTTATGGCCCTTTGATTCTAGATCTTGCTTCTATACCTGGAACTTCTGTAGTTCTGGTAGTGATTCAGCTATAAGAGCAAGGTCATCGGCATAGAGGAGTTACCAGGGACAGCCTGTGTTTAATTCCTCTGATATTGTCTGGAGGACTATGAGGAACAAGAGAAAGCTTAGGATAAATCCTTGGTAAACCCCTACTTCTACCCTGAATTCTTCACTGTACTCGTTGCCCACCTTCACCTTACTGGTAGCATCTCTGTACGTGGTTTATACAACTCTCACCAACCACTCATCTATTCCTAGTTTCTGCATTGACCACCAGATAACAGATCGGGGGACTCTGTCAAAGGCTTTCTCCAAGTCAACAAAAGCCAAGTACAGAGGTATTTGGCTAGGTATTTCTCCTGCAGTTGCCTTACCAGAAATTTAGCATCAGTGGTGCTTCTACCTTGCACAAAGCCAAACTGCATCTCATCTAGACTAACTCTCTCCCTGATTAGTTGGGTTATAACTCTTTCCTCAACTTTCATCACTTGAACCAACAATTTGATACTTCTGTAATTATTCCTATTTAATGGTTTCTTTATTACCCACAAGGGGCTAAACACAGAGGGAACAAACAAGGACAGATAAATGGATTAAGACGATTATATCGACCCCAGTGCTTAACTGGTACTTAATTTATCGACCCCGAAAGGATGAAAGGCAAAGTCGACCTTGGCGGAATTTGAACTCAGAATGTAGCAGCAGACGAAATATGGCTACGCATTTTGCCCGGCGTGCTAACGTTTCTGCCAGCTCGCCGCCTTATTATTCCTATGTAATATGTCACCTTTACCTTTGTAGCAGTTGACTATAGTGCTGCTACACCAGTCATTGGGTATGGCTCCTTCATGGACCAACTGATTGACTATATGGGTGACTAGACCATAACCTACACCACCAGATGTTTGAAGCATCTCTGCAGTGATTCCTGAAGGGCTGGGGGGGGGGCTTTCCCTGTCTTCATGTCTTTAATTGCTTTATCTACCAAGAGACATATGTTGATCAGATCCCTTTAAACAACCAAGTGGCAACATGTAAGTAGAAAATGTTTATAATATTTCCATTCTGTAAACTATACAACACAAGTAAACTTGAGAGAAAAGTCAGAGAAAAGAATTCTATTGATAAATTCGAACCTGTTTTAAATGGACAGTTATAGTAATGGTGATAATTATAATGATGATGCTGATAATAATAATAAATAGTACTGCTGCAGCCACTGATACCACCACTACCACCTCTAACAACAACAAAAAAAAAAAGGTGATGATTAGGATGGTAGTAGCACTGAGCATATGACCATAGACTAAATTGAAATGTAAATATTTCTGGAATAATAACAAAAGAATTCAATGAAAACAAGAATGTTGTTTACAACATTCCAAAATATAGCCAAACAATTATTCCTTTAGGTGCAGTCAAAGTAAAGAATCTTTGATGTACCTACCAAGCTGTGACATCTAAGCCACATACTGATAGGTCAAAATACTATTAGAATGTAGTTGGTGCACCCACCAAACTGTGACATTGAAGCCACATGCTGATTGGTCATAATACAGCTCATAAGATTCAACCTGCTGCAGCCTTTTGCTGGGTATTTAAAAGATAAATCTAAGCATTTCACTAGAGCTGTCAATTGTGGAACATGCCTTAGACACAAATAATTACAGAGGCATCGGATTGCTGGATCAAATGGTGAAAGTCACAGAAAGTGTCACACCTCAATTAATCAGGAAGAGAGTTAGCATAGATGAAATGCAGTTTGGATTTGTGCCAGGAAAGATCACGACTGATGCCATATTCCTGGTTAGGCAACTGCAGAAGTATTTAATCAAAATTAAACTTCTGTACCTGGATTTTGTCTGCTTCCTTATCTGGTGGTCAATGAGGGAGCTCAGGGCAGATAAGTGGTTGGTGAGAGCTGTACAAGCCATGTACAGTGAAACTGTCAGTAAGATGAAAGTTAGCAATAAATATAACAAGGAATTCAGACAACAAGTTGGAGTTCATCAAGGATCAGTCCTCAGCCCCCGTTTGCACATCATAGTCCTCCAGGCAATAACAGAAGAATTTAAGACAGGCTGCCCCTGGGATCTCCTCTATACTGATGACCTTGCTCTTATAGCTGAATCACTACCAGAACTAGAGAAGAAATTTCAGGTGTGGAAACAAGGACTAGAATCAAATTAACTTAGCAAAACTAAAGTCTTAGTAAGTAGGGGAGCAGACAAATTACAATTTTTTTCTGGTTGATAGCCCTGCTCTATCCATAGAAGAGGCATAGGTAGAAATTCCATAAGATGTACAGAGTGTAAGCTATGGACTCATAAAAGGTGCAGCAATATCAGAGAATGATTAAAACAGAGAAAATATCTTTTGTGTGTGAAAAGTGGAAAAGTACAATAAACACTAAAAATATACAGAAAATAGACTCCATCACATGCCAGTGGGGGAAGCTAGAAGAAGTTGATAACTTCCGTTACCTAGGTGACCAAGTCAGTAGCGGAGTTGGATGCTCTGAGAGCATAGTTGTGAGAATAAGAATAGGCTGAGCAAAGTTCATAGAGCTCCTACATCTGCTGACAACAAAGGGCCTCTCTCTCTCTCAGAGTGAAAGGCAGATTGATGCCTGTATGCAAACAGCTGTGCTGCATGGCAGTAAAACATGGGCTGTGACAGCTGAGGACATGTGTAGGCTTGAAAGAAATGAAGCTAGCATGATCCGTTGGATGTGCAATATCAGTGTGCATGTTCGACAGAGTGTAAGTATCTTGAGGGAAAAGTTGGGCATAAGAGGAATCAGATGTGGTGTACAAGAGAGACGACTGTGCTGGTATGGTCATGTGATGCGTTTGGACAAGAACAGCTGTGTAAAAAAGTGGCAAACTCTAACTGTGGAGGGAACCTGTGGTAGAGGTAGACCCAAGAAGACATAAGATGAGGTGGTGAAGCATGATCTTCGAACTTTGGGCCTCACAGAGGTAATGACTAACGACCGAGACCTTTGGTCTTCCTCTGTCCTCTCTGTGTGAGAAAGGATTCTAAACAGCAATCAATGTGGAGAGTGACTGTCCAGCTCAGGACAATAGGAAGGGTGGGTAGATGATGATGATGATGTTGATTATAATATACTTACCGTTTTTACCACAATAGCTACGGTTGAATCCTGATTTATTTATTCCATCAATAGATCCTTCAGCAGTACCATGCCAAAGGCCATCAACTTCATTTGTAATGTTTGGATTTTCTACCTCAAATTTTCTTTTCAATGCTTGGTATCCCTGGTACAATGTTTTATTTTGAATTCTCTCAATCTGTAGAAAAGGAAAATACATTTATGAAAAAACAATCAGTTCACTTCTTTGACAAGGAAATAACGTTTGTGGTGAAATCCACCAACCTTATCTGCTTTTGGTTTTATTTGATACCAAATGTTGTGTAGTGGCTAGAATAAAAATGGGTTGGCCAAAGCTCAGAGCTAAACCTAATATTTCAAACTTTGTTTGTAACAAAGGGCCTTTCCCTCAGAATAAAGGCAGGTTGCATGATGCCTGTGTATGAATAGCTATGCGACATGGCAGTGAGACTTGGGCTGTGATGAAGTGGTGAGAAAGGATTTTCAGACGTTGGGCCTCACAGAGATGACAAGGAACCAAGACTTTGACAGTTTGCTGAGCTAAGTAATATCATGGCCAACTATGCGTACAGGCACATCTTCTACATCCCTTTCTCAGCTGCGAGATCCTAATCTTGCAGGCTCATGTGTGCTGGTGCCATGTAAAGTGGTTGTCATTAGAAAAGGCATCTAACTATAGAAACAATGCCAAAACAGACAAATGGAGCCTGGAGAGCCCTCAAGCTGGCTAACTCTTGTCAAACCAGCCAACCTATGCTAACAATGATGATGATGATGATGACAATAAGCCATCCAAAATAGGTTGATGTAATGAGATTTAAATCTTTTATACAAACAATAAATAGAAGTAGAAAATACAAACTTTGATTATACGATAGGAAGGCAAATTCCGACTGAAAGTGGCCTGGATGTCATCATATTCTGGTCCATTTTTGACTGGAACAATTTTAATTAATTCCCCATCTTCCATTGGTGACCATGTATCTGGGATTGGTTCTAAAGTTCAAACAGAAATCAAATATTTCAGAATTAAAATAAAATTATGAACCCTTTCTGTTGAAAGTTTAAAAAAAAAACAATGCAGGAATATTTTGACTAATTTTGGGGTTTAGACAACAAATATTGAAATATAAAACACAGCACTGTAGTCTAGTAATAGTTGTAGTGGGGGTGTTGGTGAGATAATGGTTGTGATGGTGGTGGTGCTAGTGGGTGTGGTGATGAACTCCTACCAAAGCAGACATTAGAGCACTGACATCAAACCATCCAACCCATTTCTGGCATGGAAAACAGATGTTAAAAGATTATGATGATGATGATGGCCTCAGATATATATATATATATTATATATTTAATTTTATATGTGTGTGTGTGGTGTGTGTGTGTGTGTGTGTATATAAATGTATGTATGTATGTATGTATGCATGTATGTATATATATATGTATATGTATATATATATGTGTGTGTGTTTGTGTGTGTGTGTGAGTGTGTGTGTGTGTACACATTTATCCTCAGCTACCTGGACAACTGCTCCCAGCAATCGTCACCCAACAGTGTAAAATTAACAGCGGACCTTGAAGCAATCCAGAGAAGATTCACAAAGAAGATCGTCTCTTTGCAACAGCTCAGCTACTGGGAAAGGTTGAAACAGCTAAGACTCTAATCCCTGGAGAGAAGACGGGAGAGGTATGCAGTAATATATGTCTGGAAGATCCTGGAAGGAATTGTGCCAAATTTTGGCATTGACAGCTACACCAATGCCAGAACGGGACGACGCTGCACAGTGCCAAAGATCCCAGCAATGCCATCACGCTTCAGGACCAGCTTCTGCAAAAGCCTGGGTTTCAAGGGCCCACAGCTTTTTATTATTCTCTGAAAGAACCTGAGGGACCAACACAAAGTGAATGTAGGCGTTTTCAAATGAAAACTGGATCTCTTCCTGTTGAGAGTCCCAAAGAAACCTATCTCGTGGCAAGAGGTACAAATGAGGGCAGCAATATCAAACTCTCTTAGTCACCAAATGCCACATATTAGAGGAAGCTCTCAATAATAACAGTGTAGCAAAATGGCAGGGCCACAGCTCTGAGCTGAAACTACAATATATATATATACTGTTTGAAGTGGTGTATAGATTTTATGTATTAAGAACAAGGAAGTAGTCAGAATTTTGGTTATTACCCAGAAAAAAATGAAAGGAAAGTTGTCTTTCTCTTTTTCTTTCTTCCTTCTTATCTTTTCATTTCTTTATTTCTTTTGCTCTTTTTATCTGTCTAACCAAGCCTCCAAAAATTCACCACAAAAACTTATACACACATACATAGATTCAAAATAAAAAGAACTTTCTCTTTGCAATTCAACTCCAGATTTTTTTACAAACCCTCATATGTATAAAACCATGAATTTTCTGTAACTAAATGATTCTTGATAAATATCTCAAAAAAATATGAAAGCCCTAAATAAATAATTATCCAGTATTCTGACTACTTCCTTTTTCTTAATATATATCTGTGTATATAGTTAGATGGTAACTTCAGTACGATGAGCACCACTATACACCACATGGTTTAGCAAGAGTTATCGCATTCAAATTTCCATTTATTTTGATATGGGGCAAAGTGTATAATATGTCAGATAATAAACTTTGTTCATCATATGTTATCCCCCTTTTGTCACCTATACAAGTTGCAAGCATGCTTTCGTAACTTCCTGTGTTAAGATCTTTAGGGATCACATTATTCTATCACTTTGTATGTATGTATGATTATGTACATGTATATCTCTATATATATAAAACTGAGAATGTGTGTCTGTCTGTCTGTCTGTCCGTCCGTCTGTGTGTTTCCCTAAAACTTGAGAACTACACAAACAATTTCATTCAAATTTTACACATGCCTTACTTGGGGCCTATGTAGTTTCATGGGCAAAAAACATGTTCAACTTCTTGCCTAGAGCGAGCCCATAGCAATATCATATCTTCTCCACTATTTCAGTATTACGTGTTAAAAGTAAAACAAAAATATTTCTCTATTTTATGTCAGATGCTTTCACTTTAACAATAAAAATAATAATAACAATTGAATTATATGTAGTAAGTAATAATTAAAATCAAACTAAAGTATAATATAATCGTAACATAACAAAAGTAAAAATAGCAATTGGTATAAAATTGCATCAATGACTTGAACTTGAATAAGTGGTTTCACATGAATGGGAATAAATTGAAAATAAAATTAGCATGCAGAAATGGAATAGTCCAGATGGACTATTATACATAAAGGACTATAGCTTCAACTGCGTACTGTTGTTATTATTATTACTGTTTAATTATTGTTATCACGTTTGTTGGTTCCTCGTAAGGGAAACGTTGTTGTGTTGCATTTGTTAAATAATTGTAAACTGTAACCCTCCCCCTTTGGGAGAAGGAGCTTTGGTTATTGTTTAAAAATTGAATTGTATCCCCATTTGGGGAAATTGACAATATTTTCACCGTTTACACAGAAGCATTTTCGTTAGAATGCCTTCGATAGAAGAAAGTCCAAAAAGGAATTTCGCTGCAGCCGTCAGCGGGCGCGAAATCATTAAAATTAAAATGGAAGAAATACAAACCTATTTCGGATTGATTACCGACAAAGACGGTGAATCTAGGATAACACCACCAGACAAAATAAAAAATTAAATTAAAGAAAAGACTATTGTCTATAACGTATACAATGTAGAGAAAAAAAAGATTTGAACACCTGGAGGAAAGCACCATCGAAAAGTGTCTTGGTGCGACTATGAAAGATAGTCGCGGTAAATCGCCACAATAGAAGCAAGGTTCAAGTCAACAGAGCATGCAAGGGAGTACTCGACTCGAACCTTGCAAAGTGGAAATATTTTATTTTCACCTTTATATCTGGGACGTCCTACATCCCAGATAAAAATTTAAAGTGTCCCCTCAGAAGTAGAGGTAGGCTGGATTGTAGCCACACTTCTATACAAGAGGGAGGAAAAGATACAATTGATCGAAATTGCAAGATCCAGTTTGTTATATATTTTGAGTATTGTTATCACTAGCGATATCAAGATATAACTTTATATTTTGTATTTTATGTGTAGATGTATATATATAGATGTACATGTAATATGTACAGATATATATACACATATATACATGCACTAGTACTATAACCCAGCAACGACGGGTCATAATGCTAGTATATTTTCACTTCATAATTTGACACTGAATTGTAAGTATGTATTTTATTTATCCTTATGTCATATTGTTATTTTTGATATTCTGGTTAATTACGATGTATTTAATGTTGTTTTCATAGGAGTGTTTATGTATATGAGATTGTGTGCGAGTTTTTAGTTGTATAATTTATTTATCTGTATGAGTGTGGGTGTGTAAATATTGTTGTATATATCGAGTTTAGTGAGTATGTATATGCGTATATGTGAGGGAGTATATGTATCTGTTGTGTGTGTGTGTTTTGCGTGTGTGTGTGTTTGTGTGTGAATGTGTATATGGGTTTGTTATTTAGGTTTTGGGATGTATGTGTTAATTTGTCTGTGTGGGAGGGAGTGGGTTTTGGTGTATATGGAGGTTTATAAGTTAGTATAGGTATGTGTATAAGTCGTGGGTCTGTGGTTTACGTGTGTGTATTTGTGTGTGAATGTTTAGGTTAGGGGGATTGCTATATAAGTTTGTTATAGGGTTTAGCAAAGGGAGATTTTATCGTTATATGTTTTTAAGAGTTTTGGTTTATCATGGTTTTTTTAGGGAATTCGTAGTAATTTGTCTATTTTCGATGTTGGTTGTTTTATTACATTGTTTCATTCATAATTTTTGAGTGGTGTTCGTTTTGCCACGTGAATATTATTTTTAATTCCATTTATTCCATTTCTCCATTCATTAATTTAGAGATGTTCGTTTCCAGAGCGGTTATACTTTTTATACATATGTTAAGTTCCTTGGTAAAGTAATTTTGTTTGGTGTATATGTTGAGGCTTATATGTACTTGTGGGTGTGTGTGAGTGGGGTGGGTGTTTGTATTTGTTATGGGTGTGTGGTTTACGTGTGTTTTTGTGTGTGAATGTATAGGTTAAAGGAATTGCTATATAAGTATGTTATAGTGTTTAGTAAAGGGAGGTTTTATCATTTCTGTTTTGTGAGTTTTAGCTTATCATGGTAGTTTTATAAAAGAATCCATTTATAATTTTTGTGTTTATTTGTCTGTGTGGGGTTGAGTGGGTTTTTGGAGTATATGTTGAGGTTTATATGTATGTATTGGTATGTGTAAGTGGTGTGGGTATTTGTATATGTCGTGGGTGTGTGGTTTACGTGTGTGTATTTGTGTGTGAATGTTTAGGTTAGGGGGATTGCTATATAGGTTTGTTATAGAGTTTAGTAAAGGGAGATTTTATCATTATATGTTTTTATGAGTTTTGGTTTATCATGGTAGGTTTGTTAAGGAATTCGTAGTAATTTGTGTCTATTTGCGATGTCTGTTGTTTTATTGCATTGTTTCATTCATAATTTTTAAGTAGTGTTCGTTTTACCAAGTGAATATAATTTTTAATTCCATTTATTCCATTTCTCCGTTCATAGTTTTGAGTGATGTCCGTTTTCTAGAGCGTGAATGTGGGTTGTATGTGTGTGTGTGTGGGAGTATGAATAAGTATTGTGTTGAAGTATTTGGCTATTTTATTTATTTATAGTTGCCTAGACGTTTTTATGTGTATGTATAGGGATATATATATAGGTGTGTGATTTAGTGTATGTAGTTAGATATGGTTATATATAATTAGGTATATGTGTATGGGTGTATATATAGTTTATTATTATATTTTATTATTTTTTTTGTTTTGTTTTATATTTTATATCTTATATTTTATATTTTATATTTAATTGTTGATAGGTTTTTTTAGTTTATATATTGTTTATATATTGATTATATATGGATTATATATAGGTTATATATGGATTATATACTTATATTTTTTCATTCATACTTTAATTATTTTAAAATTATTATTTTTATATTTTAAAATATTGATTTTTTAGATTGGAAGTCCACCTGAAGATTGTCGATCAAGACAAGAAACGATTGTAGTGGCGGTTTTTTTGACTATTTATTAAAATTTTATGTATTGATTAAGTCTTTCCTTGTTTGTTTTGCAAAATAGTGGTTTTGTCTCTAATAATATTTTATAATATTTTACTATAAAATTGGATTTAATCCTAAATCTGATTTTTTCCCTGTAAATTTGGATTTATTCCCTAATATTTATTATATATATATATATATTATATATATATATATATATATGTGTGTGTCTCTTCTGTTTTTTAATTATTATAAATCTTCCATTGATGAGGCAGCCAGTTTTGAACAAAGATACAAGACTACATCTTTGGGATGTGGTTAACACCGACAAATTCACATTTGGAACTTGAGAAAAGTCTTGCATGTTTTTACTGTTCCACTTGCAGATTGCACTTGTAATGTACAAATTAGATGGTTACTTTCTCTTTCTGAAAATCCCAATTCGTCCTGATTCACCCTTAAGCATTTACTAACGAAACCTAGTGCTCCAATTATTATTGGTATGAATATGAATTCATAGTCTGGATATAGAAGCTGGAGGTTTCGAAGCAGTTGTCCATGGATATCTTCTTTTTCTTTGATTTTCAAAGAGATATTTATATCTGCAGGGCAGCTGACCTCTATGATGGTACATACCTTTGCCCCTCTGTCCCAAACAACAATATCCAGTCTGTTACGCTTACATTTGACTGAAGTTTTGATGGGAATATTCCACCAGTATTCCTTGGGTTGGTGCTTATGAATGTATTCCATAGCATATGGGTTTTCAAAGTTTATTTCAGGACAGTCTTTTTTATGGATGGTGTTGTAAATTGTTTTAGTAACAACATCATTCTGCATAGGGAAGTAGTGTAAGGACAGTGTGATGCGAGGTAACAAGAATGGCTCTTTAGTACATCACACAGCTCTTACAATAAATATATATTGGACTAGTACAATTATTTGCCAGAGAGAAAAAGGAGACACAACCAAGTAGAATGATTAAGGGAAGATTTATTGATATATTAATATGTATGTCTGTGTGTGCATCATGTATACAGAATAATAGGCAGGCCATTATGAGAACAAAGTGTGTGTGTGTAAGCATAGATATATGTGTGTGTTAAGAACATATAAGGATGGCAATGAAGAAGAAGACAGGGAAAGAGTCTATAAAGAGAAATGAGGAGAATGTTCATAGACACAAGTAAGATAAATAATACCAGTTCATAGTTAGTACACGGTAGTTGAAATACTGCATAAAGAAGTTGCAGCCATGATGCTGAGCTGGTGACAGGTACATGTCATACGTGAAGTTGTGGCTGTGATGCTGTTGCTACCTGAGTCACTTGGTACAGGAGTTCTTGCAGGTTATATCTTCACTGTTGATCCATGGTGAAGTAACTCACAAACAAAGAAGTTTTGGAACCTGGGTGAGTTGCTTGCTGAGTTGTGTATGTGGAGATGTTGACATTAGGATGATGGTGGCGACAGAGATCGAGGTTGCAGAATGCTGTTGGATGAAGTTGGTGAGCCTCAACATAGCTGCTGTGGTAGCATGTTGTCTGGTGTCATCGCTGGAACTGGCTGTCTATGTGGTCAGTGGCTTTACCTTAAAAGGTCAGGAACTAAAGACATGTATTGAGGGAAAAACTGAGTTTTTATATAATGTAGCAGGCTCAAAATAGGGTTTGGGAAAGGTTGTCCCATGTGATCTTAGTAATATGCAGCAGTTGGTGCAATCAGGTAAGAGACATAATTGTGCCAACACCAACTAATCAGAGTAGTGGACACAACAGGAACCAAATAGTGATCAAAGGCTACCTCTTATCTGCTATGTACATACATATAGTCTACAATACAGTAGTACCATGAAGACATTTTAAGGCAGCTGCTAATCACATGCATGACGTCTTCCACTGAAACATGACATAGCCTACACATGCGGTTGCACTTTGGGATGACAAGAGCATCACTGTCTCTCTTGTTCACCAGGTACTTTGGGGCAATCTCCTCTTCCTGGATTGCAAACACGTAGCCTTCAAAGCATGATGTGATGTAGTGGTCTTCACTCAAAGGCCGTCTGCACTGATTTCAGGCCTCCACCACCTTCATTTCTTCTTAGGTAGAGTCTGTCCACATCACTGTTTCTTTGGAAGTTCCCAGTTGGTGTCAGGGTTTTGCAGGTTTTAATATGTATGGAGTGGATTTCCTCTGCAGACCAATCAAGTATCCCAAATGTTGGGGGTCAGCACTGGTATTGCAAATGCATTGTGGGATATTGTTTTGTTGCTAGAGGAGAGTTCTGACTACCATATTGTCCTAAGTCTGGTGTAACATTCTCAGGTCACACTATTTTATTCTCAGTGCTTTCATATATGTGCCCTAGGTATTTGTAACATTCTTTGTGTGGAATGGGGGAGATAGAGAGACTGTTGATGCACAGGTTTGGGGTTTGGGGGACTGACTTTCCTCGTTCTATGACCAAATACAAACATTTCTGTTGGCCAAATTCCATGCCTATATCCGCTGAAAATGTTACTAATTCCAGTTTGTATTTTGGCATTGTCAATGCTTTTAGCATAGATCTTGATGTTGTCTACAAAGAAATTATGAGTTTCATTGATACTTCTAGCAGTTGAAGATCCTAGCATGTAGCCATTTGTTTTCTGCAGTAGGAACGATTATGGATTCAGTGGCAAAAGGAAAAGAAGTACAGAAAGACCATCTCCCTGGAATATTCCCTTTGAAATGCCTTTACTATCAGAAACAATTATTGTGTTCTCTGTTGGAAGGGTGAGAACTGTTGTCCATGTCTTTGTGAGTCTCTCTACAGAGACTCACAATTAGAGTGGAAGGTACCTTTGCCAGGTGTAGGCACTTCAACAGCCATGAATGAGGGATAGAGTCGAATGCCTTCTTATAGACAAGCCATACTGTCACAAGATTTCTGCGTTGTTTTCTTACTTCAGACAGGACGGCTTTGTTTATTAAAAGTAGTTTAGCACATCCCCACACTCCTTTCTTTCTATCAGCATTGTTCATCAGTCACAATGTTGTTCGACTCACAATGGACCTGGAGGAATTGATTCAGGTGACTTGTGCACAGTCTGAAGTAATATTTATAAAATTTCATCTTCTTACAAGTTAGAAAGACCCCTCTATGTGGACTTAACACCCACAATTTAGTCATTTTATCTAAGCAAAAAGCGAATACAGTTGCGCTCTTTGAAGCTGTAGGGTTACCTGAGCATAAAAGATGAGCATTATTTGTAATTCAATGGTACAACAGTGTAACAGTTTGCTTTACCATACACTTACATTGTGATTTCTGCAAAGTGCTGCATAAATTGTCAAGTAAATGAGAGGCATCTTTGCCTCCACAGATTCAGTTGCAAGGTGTTGAGTAAAGTTATTTGATTGTAGATCTCCTTTCAGTCTTTTTATTATCACTGGGTCACACATAGTCCCCAGATGGTAACATTGATTTCAAGGCCTTCCCAGATGAGTGACTGGTTATTCAAAGACATTTATAGATTTTAAATTTATTCTGTCCAGTTACGTATCAGTATAGTGTTCATTTGCAAACTCCAGAGGTGACACTTTCATTTCCCTTTAGCCCTCACGTCACACAGTTGTTAATGTTGATTTCAGTTGGGTCACGCCCTTCCAATTACTATAGATTCGTAATGCATCTTACGGCTGTGCCTGTCTCCTGGATGGTGAGGAATCCTACATTAGGAGTGGTAACGACTAGGGTAGGGTAGCTGACTGCTTATTGTGATCATTTGTCTTTTGGTTTCCTGTAGCTTTGCTCTCTTTTACAAACCCAGTGAACATATATTTCCTATTTCAAAGAAATTCAAACAATAGATATAAGATCCTAGTTAAAAAGATTCTCAATAATTCAACTTCTCTGGTTGACATTAAGACACTCACCCCCAATAGGGGCCTTAACTCCCACATTTTTGAGCTCCATGACCTCCATTTTTCAGGAGCAAAATCTTTTTGACAGGTTCAATAAGACTGGAATTTTTATGTGCATAAAAATCAGTAGTATGAGATACATGTATCATGATTACAATTTCTTTAGGATGTGTAAAGAGGGAAATAACACTCATCTGCAATTTTGATGAAATTCGAAACAAAGATATTCCAATTCATTACAGAAAATATAACAGAAAAGTGTAATTCATGGAAATCGATCAATGGAAATTGCAGATGTGTTACCAGTGCCGGTGGCATGTAAGAGAACCTTCCGTTTCGCGACCGTTGCCAGCACCGCCCCGTTTCGTGTCCGTTGCCAGCCTCGCCTGGCCCTTGTGCCGGTGGCACATAAAAAGCACCATCCGTTCGTGGCCGTTTGCCAGCTCTGTCTGGCACCTGTGCGGGTGGCATGTAAAAAGCACCCACTACACTCACGGAGTGGTTGGCGTTAGGAAGGGCATCCAGCCGTAGAAACACTGCCAGATTTGACTGGGCCTGATGAAGCCTTCTGGCTTCACAGACCCCAGTAGAACCGTCCAACCCATGCTAGCATGGAGAACGGACGCTAAACGACGATGATGATGATGATGATGATGATGGTCAACGCCGGGTATCTCTGCTAGTATATTATAAAAATATGTTAGTGTTATTTAATTTCTGAATGGTTTTACTGCTGTTTGTTTATGTAGTTTGATTTGTTTATCCATCAGTTTCTATTAAGATAGAGATGTGAGTAAAATTAATAATAGAGAAACGAAGATAAAACTTTGGAAACAGCCTAAAGGGAGATAATTGAGAAAGACTTGAAAGTCAACATAAGATCATAACCATGTAAAGTAAAAATAACAAATAATCCAGAATCCTTGTCCGGTACAGGATTGATCCCAAAATCTAATCAGTTCATGCCAGTCACAAGGCCAAACATCCGTGAAAGTTTTATCTGAATCCATCCAGTGGTTCTTTAGAGATCTTGTCCACAGATAGACAAATAACAAACATGACTAGAAACTATGCCTCCACCCAAGGCGGAGGTAATAAAACAAACATCGCAATCTAAAGGGTGGCAAGCTGGCAGAATCATTAGCACGCTGGGCAAACTGCCTCGTGGTATTTCGTCTGCCATTACTTTCTGAGTTCGAATTCTACTGAGGTCGGCTTCACCTTTCATCCTTTTGGGGTCGTTTAAATAAGTACTAGTTACACACTGGAGTCAATGTAATCGACTTAATCCCTTTGTCTGCCCTTGTTTGTCCCCTATGTGTGTACCCCCCGGTGGGCAATAAAGAAATAAAATCTACTTCACAGAAAACATCCATCACTGTAGTTTTCTTCTCCCCACCTCTCCTCTCTCCTTCCTCTGTAGCTCTCTTCTCCCTTCACTCTGTAGTTTGCTGCTCCCTTCTCCCCACTCTCTGTAGCTCTCTTCTCCTTCCTCTCTAGCTTTATTGGAACACACTTTCGTTTGTTTTCTTCTCTCGGTAGCTTTCTTCTCCTCCCTCTCTAACTCACTTCTCCCCTCTCTCAGTAGCTTTCTTCTAACCCTCTTTCTGTTACTCTCATTTCCCCCACTTTCTATTGTTCTCCTCTCCCCACTCTCTGCATCTTTCTTCACCCCCTCTTTTTGTAGCTTCCTTCTGATCCTCTTTCTGCTATTATCTTCTCCTCATCTCAATTTAACTCTTTCTCCCCTCTCTCTGTAGTATTCTTCTGACCCTCTTTTTGCAGCTCTCTTCTGCCTCTTTCTCTCTGTAGCATGCTTCTCCCTTCTCTCTCTAGTTCTCTTTTCCCCTGTCTCAGTAGCTCTCTTCTCCCCTTTACTGTAGCTTTCAGTTGCTCTCTTTTCCCCTCTCTCTCCCTCTGTAGCTCTCTTCTCCACTCTTTTGTTGCTCTCTTCTTGCATCTCTCTGTTTAGCTCTCTCCGTGGACATTCTTCTGATCCTCTCTCTGTATCTCTCTTCTCCCCTCTCTCTCTCTCTGTAGCTCTCCTCTCACTTCTATCTGTAGCTCTTTTCTCCTCTCTGTACCTTTCTTATGATCCTCTTTCTGTTTTAATATTCTCTCTGTCACTTTGTAGCTCTTTTCTCCCCTCTCTCTATAGGCCTCTTCACTTCTTTCTCTGTAGCTCTATTCTCCCCCCCACTCTCTGTAGTTCTCTCCTCCCCTCTTTCTGTTGCTCTCTTCTCCCCACTCTCAGTTGCTCTTTTCTCCCCTCTCTGTAGCTCTTTCCCCTCCCTCTGTAACTCCCTTCTTCCCTCTCTCTGTTGCTTTCTCCTGACACTCCTATAGCTTTCTTCTGACCTTCT